>NC_056729.1:1060758750-1060886250 GCF_019279795.1 Protopterus annectens
GTTGTATCTGACCGGTGGTCATCAAGGCCACGTTGTTTTTCTTAGGAAGTTTTTTTGTAAACTTGATATGCCAGCAGAAAATCATGGACAAACAGCTGCTGTGAAATAATATTGAAAGAACTTGTGATTTATTACGTCAGCTTAGTAGGCAATACCTTGTAAGAAATGTATAAGAATAGCTTCACTTCCTGATTCTAGTTAGACAAACTCTGTATTAGCACGTTTTTGTCTCCTTGCTGCAAGATTAAAGTGCCTTAACATGAACCTGCTGTGTGTTGATCATTTTGAAGTTATTTTTCCTTTGACAGATTGGTCTGCCAGACCGGAAACTCTCACTTCACCTCAGGTCAGATGGGCCAGGTGGCATGAAACTGTACGGGGAAGAAACCACATTGGTTCTTCTGCTTTGAAAGACCTCCGACTGAATTGTCGTTCAAAAGAGGCCAGCCACTTTTCTGATCTGCGACTGGAGGACAACTTAGAAAAATGAACCAGAGACAGTCAATCATGGAGGCTCAGGTAAGGTGAGATTAACCTTTTTCTGTTTTAGATCAGGGACTTGATTGGAAATATCTGTCAGGAGATTTGTTTTGTACAAGTCAGGGACAGAAAGATTGCAGTCTTGTCATAGATCAGGGAAACAGAATAGGTAAGACAGTTATTCTAGATAAACTGTGAAACAGAAAATCGTGGTACCATGTGAGAATAAGAAGGGTTACGTAACATTTTTTAACAATCAGAACAATATGGGTAATAAGTGCACAAAAAGTTCCCAAAACCCACCGCTAACCGAAGATGCAAAATATATGCAATTACAGCGTGCCGACAATGTTATATACTATACAAAATGGGTTAATAAATATGAATTCAATGGCAAATTAGAAAAATCCTCACTTATTAAACTTGTCAAACAGCTTAAAACAGATGCAAAAGGTCAGGTAAAAAAGCAACGTCAATTGGGTATTCCTCAGGCACACAAGTGGATTGAGGAAGCAAACCATAGGGAACAAAAAAGTAATAATTCAAAAGCTATGTTTCTAGATAAAGAAGACAATAATTTGGTAATAGCATCAGCCCCTCCACCCCCTCCACTTCCTGCACCAGAATATGAAGCGAGTGGACAAGCTGGTCAACCTCCGCTATACCCGACTGTTACCGCAAAGCCAAGACCGTATGTTAGAGATCCCATCGAGACTAGGTCTCGAACACGTAACTTAAGAGGAGATACTGAGTTATATGAAATAAACAAAAATTCACGAGCTATGCGTGAAGAAGAGATATGTTCACTCATAGAAGTACCAAATCCTCTGGCAGGACAGGACTCAACTCTCCTAGTATATAGACCGTGGACACCGGAAGACATCCGGAAAGCCACAGAAGGAATCCCCCATCCAAAAGTTAATTTTAGAAAATTCTTAGAAGACGTACAAGGCATGAGGTTAAGTTATCATTTAAATGGAGAAGAAGTAGAAAAAGTAGTCAGACAAATCGTAGGTCCAGATTGGCACATGATTAGTGGAAACTGGAATCCACATGACGCAGAACATAAGACACTCCCACATAGCAACGCAGAGCTGGATAACAGAGTGAAAGGTCTAAGAGACCGAATCTCTGAGAAGTGGAAGCCTAGGGCAGACTGGACTTGCATTAATCAATGCATCCAACAGGAAGATGAAACTGTTGATAGATATTATGCTAGATTATTAGAGTGTTTTAATAACCATTGTGGAATGCAGGTATCTGAAGACCAAACACATGATTCCCCATATGAGCAGCAATTAAAGAATGCATTTTTGAAAGGCAGTATTTTGCCCATAAGCAGTTTATTACAAAACACATGGTAGACCATCGTACAAGTAGATTACAGTCACTACTTGAATATGCTAGGCATGCCAAAAGGCATTTTAACAGTAAAAAGAAAAAGAAAAAGAAAGCCCAAGTATTTGCTGTAGAAGATGGAGCAGAAATTTATGTAGTACAGTCCAGAAAAAAGGGCAAGAAAAATGCCCAGGGAAACAAACAATCTGATAAACGATCAGAAGAGTTTGAAGAGAGAAAGAAAAGGGGTGAATGTTTTAAATGCGGAAAAAAGGGACATTTAGCAAAGGATTGCAAGCAAAACAAGAAGGTAGCCATAGAAGATAAGAAGGGTGAGGACTGACTATATGATAGTCAAGAATCACTAGAAGGGAGTAACCGAGAAAAGACAAATGCAAATGTGATAGATGGAGTAGAGAATGTAATAGAAGAAATAGAGGAAGTACAAGAAATCACCGATGGTGAAGAAAGTGAAATTTTGGACTTAGCATTATTGAGCCTAGAGCTCTATTTAGCAGACACGAAACTGGAAGTTACACTTCTGGTAGAGGGGAGGGAAGTTAAATTCCTGTGTGACTCAGGGGCTTCACGAACCCTGATACATCCTTCAAACTACCAGAAAATTCGGAATCACTTGATTACATATTAGTGAAAGCAGCTAATGGACAGCTGTATCGGGAGCCACTCTCCCATAACATAGCAATAACTGACCCTGTTTCAGGGATGACCCAGAAAAGCAAAATTGTTGTTTCTGCAAAATGCCCAGTGAACCTTTTGGGCAGAGATCTTATGCAGATATTTGGCATAGCAGTAGTACTGACTATGCAGGGTATGGAAGCACAGCGACAAATGGATACTTTTGTGGTGCGACCGGAGGGTGAAACATTTTATTGGTACAGCCAGGACTTAGCTACGACTGGTCCAGGGGCAGTAACTGAAGAACTGATGAACATAGCCATCAGTAAGTCCCCCTCCCTTGATACTGATAAACAGCATTTGTTGCACTGTACCCTGTATTATTGTAGCACACCAGGACCTGATAAGGAATATGAGCAAGAACTGTTTAGAAACCATGCAAACAGATTAGTATTACGTAATCTGTACTGGGACACAGAAGGGAACAGTGTAGTTAGCTGTTCATTGCCCCAGGAATTCTTTGCACTCTATAAATCTAATCGATTACCACATGTTAGTTTAACTAAGGACAAGAATGTGAAATGGGCAGATCTTGGATAAAAAGTCACAAAGTGGGAAAAACAAACAGAGTTAGAATTGTCAGAACAGGGAGTACAAAAGCAGAAGTTAAATTGGATAACGCAACCACACCCAGCTGTACACTTGCAGTCTAGTGAGGACAACTGATTAGCACTCTTACTAGAAGAGGAAGAAAAAGCTTTACGGAGCATACCAGAAACTCTCTGGTCAACAGGGAAATCAGATGTAAGACTAATTCGTACAGCAGGACCAGTTACTATTACGCCCAAATCAGCATTCAGACCTCAAAAGAGACAGTATCCCTTAAGAAAGGATGTAGAAGTAGGAATCAAACCTATAATAGCAGCCTTACTTAAGGAAGGAGTACTGGTAGAATCTCCCGATTCACCATGTAACACACCCTTATTTCCTGTTAGGAAAGCAAACGGAGAATGGCAGTAACACCTAGAGCACCTACGCTGCCAGATCCACACACCCTATTGAATGATTTAAAGCCTCAACAGAAGTATTTTTCTGTGGTAGATATTAGCAATGCGTTCTTTTCGATACCGATACACCCTGACAGCCAACATTGGTTTGCATTCACATTTCAGGGGAAAAGGTATACATACACGCGACTACCACAGGGGTATTATGAAAGCCCAACAATATTTGCACAGAAGATGGCAAGCAACTTGGCAGGATTTAGCCCACCAAGAGGCAGCCAAATTTTACTTTATGTAGACGACATCCAGCTGGCAGCCCCCACCCAGCAAGAATGCAGAGAAGATACAATAGCATTACTACAATTTCTAGCCACTCAAGGACATAAAGTAAACAAAAACAAATTATAGCTTTGGAGAAAGCAGGTTAAATACCTGGGATATGTAATATCCAAAGAAGGCAGAACATTAGATGAAGATAGGAAAATAGCAATTTTACAAGCACCCAAACCGACTACCAAGAAGGAAATGATGTCCTTCATGGGCACGACTAATTTCTGTCAGAGTTGGATTCCAAACTATGCCTTGGAGTCTGCTCCATTGACCAACTTGATATACAAGAAGCCTATGGCAGCACAAGATTTATTGCAATGGACACCAGAAGCAGAATCAGCTTTCTGCAAACTGAAACAACTGATAGCGTCCTCATTAGTTTTAGGATTGCCAAACTATCATAAACGCTTTTTTTCAAACTGTAGATTGTAAGCAAGGTTACATGAGATCAGTGTTAAGACAGCAACATGGAGATAAGCAACGCCCCATAGCTTATTATTCATCACAGCTGGACCCAGTGGCGCAATCCCTGCCCCACTGTGTACAAGCAGTAGTTGCAGCTGCAATGGCAGTACAGGCTTCGGCCTCAGTAGTGTTGTTCCACCCTCTCACATTGAGAGTGCCTCATGCAGTCGCAATTATTTTACTGCAAGAAAAAGTAGCATATCTTTCTCCTGCTAGACATCTTTCCTGTATGACTATACTCTTGAGCCAACCTCATATGACAATTGAACGATGTACAACTTTAAACCCGTCTACCTTGCTCCCGACCTCTGCGGATGGCACACCACTCAGCTGTCTGCAGGAGATTGAGCAAGAGACACTGCCTAGAAAAGATCTAATGGATGTTCCCTTGGATGACGCCGAGGTGACATATTTCGTGGATGGCTCATGCAGAAGGGGTCCTACAGGACAGAATCTAGTGGGGTATGCAGTAGTTTCTGATACTGAGATTTTAGAAGTGAAGTCTTTACCACACAACTTATCTGCACAAGCAGCAGAATTGATTGCTTTGACAAGGGCATGTACCTTGGCAAAGGGTAAAAGTGTGAACATTTTTACTGACAGCCAGTATGCTTTTTCTACTGTACATGTTTTTGCACAACAGTGGAAAAATAGAGGAATGATAACATCTACTGGTAAACCGATTAATCATGCACAATTTATTTTAGATTTGTTAGAATCTATTCAGTTACCTCAGAAAGTAGCTATTTGTAGATGTGTAGCTCATACCAAGCAACAGGATAGGATTTCAAAAGGTAATGCGAGAGCTGATACAGCTGCAAAGCAGGCAGCTTCAGCTTCAGAAGTATTTCTTTTGAGTGAGGAATTACAACCTTCTGAGATTTTAGATTTAGAAATGTTGAAAACAATGCAGACACTTACTACGAAAATAGAAAAACAGGAATGGATAAAAAGACGAGCAATCCTTGAGAAAGGGCTGTACATCTCCAAAGAAGGAAAACCAATTTTGCCGTCTAACTTGTTTATATATGCAGCTTTGTTGAGCCATGGGCAGTGCCATGTCTCAACAGGGGGGATGATACAGTTAGTGAACCGAGTGTTCACTGCATATGGATTTACAAACTACACAAAAAATGTTTGTGCAGCATGCCATGTTTGTAACAGGCATCATGCACAAGAGGCATTGAAGCCTAAGCAAGGGAGTTTCCCAACACCACTGTACCCGTTCCATACTATCTGTATGGATTTCATAGAACTAACCAAATGTGAAAATAAAAAATATTGTCTTATTATTATAGATATGTTTTCCAAATGGGTGGAAGCTTTTCTGACTAAAAATCCAGATGCAGCTACTGTTGCAAAAGTCCTTGTTTAAGAAATTATTCCTAGATTTGGCATACCGGAAAAGATCTACAGTGACAATGGCACACACTTTGTAAATCAAACTATACAACAGTTGAGCCAATATTTCAGAATTTCCTTAAAGAACCATTGTGCATACCACCCCCAATCCGCAGGATTAGTAGAGAGGCATAATGGGGTTTTGAAAAACAAACTTAGGAAATTGATTAGTGAGATACAGAAAAACTGGGTGCACTGCCTGCCTCTGGCACTGTTGAGCATGAGAACTGTTCCAAATGCAAAGGGGTTAACTCCTTTTGAAATACTGTTTGGGAGGACATATTATATACCTCAGTGGAAACCTCTCATGCCTGCAGACCAGGAGGCTGACAGTTCACTTGTAGAATACATGAGACGGCTTTTAAGTAATAAACAACTTTTGCAGTTAAATTCTGTTTCAGATAAAGAACAAGCCAGACCATCGGAAGCAGCAGTAGTCCCAGGCACGTGGGTCTGGGTGAAAGTTATCAAGAAAAAAAACTGGACCACACCAAAGTGGGAAGGGCCGTACCAAGTGCTACTGTCAACACCCACTGCAGTCAAGATCGCAGAGCGAGTGACCTGGATTCATCTGACACACTGTAAATTGGTTAAAAACTTTGAACTGGACAAAAAACTTGTTACTGTTACACAAGAACAAAATGACCAGATACAGAGCAAATAGAAATGTTGAACAACCTCAGAAGTATTGCATGATCATTCTGTTGGCCATACTGATAACATTAATCTTTTTGTTGTGGCCTTTCCTTTTTCCAGCCGCACGAGCTGAATTAAATAAACGTGAATCATTCATAGACTGGCATCCGAACTTTAACACTTACCAAGTAATTAAATATGTGTATGCTGAAACTTTTAATGTTTCGAATTGCTGGATCTGCACAGCTATACCAACAGCATACCGGGGATTATTAATGACTGCTGTCCCCCTAGGGGTCAATGAGACTTGGGAAAATTTGATTTATGATACTACAACTGTAAAATCACAAGACAAAATAGCATTGTACCTGCCTGTTACACAAAAGGGAATTGTATGTTTTTACAAAAATGATACTGTTCAGGTAGGTTGGAGTAATTGCAATGTGACTGTTCCTTACAAATTTTATACCAAAGCCAATAATGCAGGTTATATCTGTGATGCAAACTATGACTCATATCTTCAGTCAATACATAAAACTATTGATGAGATACAATGTAATCCTGTCCTTTTAAAACAACTATCTATTATTGATATGAAAATGTTTCATGCAGGGCAAGTGTAGATTAATACTAAAGTAGAGAATTGTTATTTTGTTTGTGGGAAAAAGCCATACAAATGGTTACCTGAAAACTGGTCCAGCAGTTGTTTTTTGGGTTACCTGGTTCTGGCCATACCACACACTGCAGTCTTGCCTCAGGGAAGAATTTGAAATGTCAGAGAGGTCACCAAGAAAACCGGAAATCCAATCAAAAGGCCTGAAAATCCAGTGGGATGAATTGAAGCAGGCTGGAGAAACCATAATTCCATGAAAAACAAAGATAAACTGACACACATGGACTTGAGTGACACTATTATATCGTGGGCAGGTATAGCCCCTGCATATGGCACAGTGAAATCAATTTGGGAGCTGAGAAAACTGTCCAAACTTCTCAAAGTAATGAGCAATGCAATCTTTTCTGCTCTCGAATTAATGACTGATGAACTGAACGCTATGAGAACTGTGGTGCTTCAAAACCGCATTGCTCTTGACTTCACCCTAGCAGCAAAAGGTGGTATGTGCACTTTAATAAAAGAGGAGTGCTGTTCATATATTCCTGACAACCAGCATGAGATAAATGACCATCTTGAGGTGATTCAGCAAGTGTCGGGCATGACCAAACCAGGCCCAAACCCACTGACGGACTTTTTCCAGAATTTGTTTGGGGGGTGGGGTAGCATCCTAATGAACATCCTGATTGCCATTTATGTGGGATTACTCCTATTAGGAGTGTGTGTTTGTTGTGGTATTCCCTACATGAAAAGATTAATCAAAGATTTTATAGACATGTCAGTTTCTGAGACTTTATATCAAAGTACTGAAATTGAAGAACTGTTGAAAAATGAAACACTTTCATAATTTTAAACTGAATGACTCTCTTAACTGCAAATTCTGAACAGAAAGAGGTTAGGAGAAGAAGCAACTGTTTATGCTTTTGAAAATAGAATAAAAAGTATTAACGGGGGAAATGTTAGAAAAATATGTATTAATGTATATGTTTAGTGCTTATTAGAAGCTAAAAGGGTTAACACATTTCATTCTATTTTATGTACAGCTTAATTCTGTATGAAATTATAAGATGCTTTTTCAAATTGCAGTATGCTTTCTGAAATTGCAAGATGCCCTCTGACCTAGTATTTGCTAGCATAGCAAAATTCATGTTTATGCCTTTTGGAAATGTACTGAGAAGCAGGTGATTATCTGCTAGGTCAGGAAAATGAATGAATAATAAATGAATAGAACAATACTGTTTTCTATAATGTGATTGAATATGAACAATCAGCCCTGTTCTTGTTATGAGAACATGCACAGCTGCGGAAAAGAAGAGATACATCAAACAAAGACTGCTTGAAGAAATGAACTGTAATCTGTACTTGCTTTGTGCTCGAATTAGCCATAGTACCTTGAATGGCAACATTGCATAGTGAGAAGTTGTATCTGACCGGTGGTCATCAAGGCCACGTTGTTTTTCTTAGGAAGTTTTTTTGTAAACTTGATATGCCAGCAGAAAATCATGGACAAACAGCTGCTGTGAAATAATATTGAAAGAACTTGTGATTTATTACGTCAGCTTAGTAGGCAATACCTTGTAAGAAATGTATAAGAATAGCTTCACTTCCTGATTCTAGTTAGACAAACTCTGTATTAGCAAGTTTTTGTCTCCTTGCTGCAATATTAAAGTGCCTTAACCTGAACCTGCCGTGTGTTGATCATTTTGTAGTTATTTTTCCTTTGACAATAAATATATATATATATATATATATATATATATATATATATATATATATATATATATATATATATATATATATATATATATATATATATATATATATATATATATATATATATGTTTATATGTGTGTGTGTGTGTATATATATATATATATATATATATATATATATATATATATATATATATATTTATAAAGAGATAGAGAGAGCGAGAGAACAATAGATAGAAGTCACTTCTGATACTGACATGTATGCCATCATTTGCTGACAGACATCATAAGATCACCATAGTGAAGTACCACATAAGTCACAGTAATGATCCTGTGGAATACAACAGAGATAGGACCAATAAACATGGACAGTCTGACACAATCTGGTCAGTGCAGAGGTATACACAGAAGTCCTTAGTCCAAGACTTGTGGACCAAGCCTGACAAAGTGGATGTTTACAGTCATTTAAATGGGGATATCACAAAAATACAGTAATAGATAAGCTCATAAGGTTGATACATTCACACACTCCTGTCTGTCCTAATACATTAACTAGAGGAGCTGGGGTCCCAAGCCCACATACTTCACACTAGTTAGTGACATACATCTTTACAGCATCTCACTGCTTTGTCAGAAATACACAACAGTTATGTACATCTGACAAATATCTGGACTTAACATCACACTAAGTAAATACACTGAGCTGCTAGGTATGTCACAAAGCACTGTGCAAACTACAGGCAGACTGCCACAACACTGACCCAAGGTTCTTATGGGGGAATACACATGTACTTGCAAATATAGCAGGAGCTACAGGCATGTAACAGCACAGAGTAACAGACGCCAGTGTGAAAGTGCATACACACAACCAATCTGAACACAGTCACAGTAACATTATGGTAAGCCTAAGTAATATTACAGTATATGGACTGTGTGAACAAAACTACCTTCATATGAGCCACTCACACAGTAACCCTACATATACTGTGCCAATGCACAGTGTAGTCTGGTGCCTGACTGTGGTATGGGACATGTGTCAGTCTGGCCCTACGAACATGTACGCTGATAGCGTACCATAAACTGGAGCAGCATGCAACATCAGATAGAAGAAGACCAAGAACAATGACATCTACCACAGTCTGTACACAGGTCAAGTAACATAGTCACAATACACACTCTGTCAATAATCACCATAAGTACACAGACCTCACTACTGTACACACTACAACAGAATGTTCAAGTTTTGTCCTCAAATATAAGGCCTACAATACATAACATGTCAGGAAGTCTGATACCTCACTGGCTTGTTATCAGGTATGATATCAGTAAATAATGTTGTACTGTATATATGCACCTCTTACTGCATGACATATGGAAAAGGGTGACAGATTTGGGGGACGGAGGCACAAACAGGGCAAATATTGACATATTGCTGTGATAAACTGAGACATTTCCTGGTGTAACAGGGTTTGTTGTGACATATCTCTTCTGAGGGATATGAAGTCAGTAACTCACATGGATGTCACCATGTACTGACTGCAATCATCAGAGTATGCTACTGCATATCTAAAGACAGGAAATGTGTGAGTAACACACCACATGTAGGACTACAAGTGCTGGCAATTCCTGAGATAGCCCTACAGGTGAGAGTTTCCTCAACCACATAACACTGCCATGCCAGACTTTAAATCATGTACAACAACCATATCCACACAAACCCTGTTAAACCAACATTACTTCAAATATAGAACAGCAATACTTACATTCTGTCTCCATGTCTGGAACATCCTCCTCCTGTTTGTTGGCCTGTCTCCACAGTATATGTTGTAAAAGGTATTTCCAACTACCCTCTGTGATGCTATTTGCTAAACACCCACATGAAGTCCTGCTCACAGTGAAGGAAAAGGGACAACACCCACATGAAGTGCTTAGTTATAGGAGTGTGTTTCCATGCAATTGGCTATAGGAATGATACCACAGCTGTTCCACATGCAATTAGCAAGTGGGGGACTGCAATTCGTGCACAAGGCATCAGCTGATCATGAGCATTCCTTACAAAACTCAAGCTGCTGCCTATGCAAAACAGATGTACTTTTTCTCATCCACGAGAGAGAGAGAGAGAGAGAGACACACACACACACACACACACACACACACACACACACACACACACAAAGTAATAAAGGAAGGGTGTAAGAGAGTAAACGCCAAGCGTGTTTGTGTATGATCTGTGGGTGGAGAGTGGTATCTGGGTATTATAAAAGTTGCCTATATTGTTTACTAATCCATACTGTCACAATAATTGCACATGGGTGTACACATTTATGACTGAGGATTGTCTACAACATCCTCTACAGTGTTTGAAAACTGTTGGCCTTGTAATGTGGACAATGGGACATATAGGTCCTCAATATAATGATGTAGCAAAACCCACACTGCAATGGATCCTGTCAGTATACTCACCCCAACACCAACAAAAGATACTGATGACACACGCACAAACACACACTTACCATTACTGAGTTTCAAACCCCTACCTATGTATTGCTATTACAGTGTTATGCAGTTATTGCACAGGCCACAGAGCTTACATGTTGGTCAGTTGTCCAAATGTATCTTTGAAGGTGAGTGACATCAGCAACAATGCTAAAGGAGGGATAAGGGAAGTGTAGTACATGTGAATGTCCACAAAAGCAGGTATCAACAGAGACACTCACACACTGTCTCATGGAGACACACACATTATCACAGCGGGAAGGATCAGGATTACAACCCCTACCTACCTAGCATGTTATACTACAGTATTACGCAACTATCACAAGCGCCACAGAGATTATAGGGTTGACACCTGGCCAAAGGGTTATTTCAAGGTGAATGACATCAACAGACGTGCTAAAGTAGGGCAATGGGAGGTGTAGTGATTTTGAATGGCTTCAAAAGCATTAATCTACACACACACACACACACACACACACACACACACACACACACACACACACACACACACACACACACACACACACACACACACACACACACACACACACACACACACACACACACACACACACACTTGCCAGTACTGAGATGCATAGGTTCATTGCTTCACAGGTGTGTAGTAGGTGAATTGGCCTGATGGCTGTACAAGGCTAGGCAAAGGGAATACCTTGGCATCAGGCCACATGACAATGGTCTCAAGTGTGGCTCAGGGGTGTAGTCCCTCGAGTGGTCCCCACAGGTGGGTATTGTAGTCACCATCCACTCCTCTGTATTACTATTGTGGGTGGCCAGTGATGTGCACTGCTTCCCATGTATGTGATCTATATTCTATAACATGGACAGTGTCTGGGTTGTGCACATGTCCCACACGCATGTTCTTTGACATGTGGAAGTGTACTTGAGGTCTCTGGGGTATGTCGTGTGTACAGATTGTTATCTTCTGATGTAGCATTCCTGACCTCATTTGGGGAGACCTGGCTATGGAACTGAGGTAATTCTTGCACCTACATTGACACCATGATACAGGTATTCAAAGTAGTTAGTCTGTCCATACAGGGCATGTGTATAAGGCATAGTATTCCTTTTGTGGGTTACATTTGCAGACTCTACAGTTGTTGCAGGCATCCAGTGGGGAACATAGAAAAAGGACCACTGTAAGCATTTATTTGCCTACTGTAGGGATGGAACAGGGTGCCATGTCCTTTTACTTGCTGAATAACACACACTCAGTCAGGTTACACATCACAGTACTTTCTGATGTCAGTGGCACTGTTGTGGTCAACAGGCATGTAGTCCACTACAATCACATCGTGGTTACTATCTGTGAGGCAATATGCAGGGAACTACCAATATAGTGGTTGTTGCCTAGCCAAGTGTGTTTGTGTATGAGACATGGGTGGAGAGTGTTCTCTGAGTAATACAAGGATTTCCTATATTGTTCACTGATCCATAATTTCACATGTATGGCTATGGATTGTCTACACCAGCATCTCTGGTGTTTGACATCTGTTGTCCTTGTAAGGTGGACAATGTGACATATACTAGGTCCTCAATATAATAATTTAGCAAAACCCACCACACAATGCATTCTGTTATTACACAATGACAGCAACCTCCACACATGATACTGATGACAGACACACACAGACACACACACACACACACACACTTGCCAGTACTGTGATTCAAACCCCTACCTAGGGTATGTATTACTACTACAGTACACTGCATTAGTTTCATGCACCACAGAGCTTATAGGATGGATGTTGTCCCAAGGTACTTCTAAGGTGAGGAACATCACCAGACCTTGTAAATACTGGCATTGGGTGATGTAGTGGGTGAGAGATCCCAAACATAATTTTACCATAAGCACACATTTACATTTGCCAGGGTTTAGGTTCAAACCTCTATCTAACAATCTTTATGGACCATTATGTTACGCATTGACCACATGCACCACTGACCTGCCATAGTTTATGGTTGGTAACAGGTACTTGTAAGGTGGATGATATCTGCAGGACTGCTAATGTCAGGCTCTGAGATGTGTACTTGCTGTAAATGGGGCCAAAATCTTTCAGGTACACACACATACATATGTATGCACACAAACACTTGCCCCAGATGAAATTCAAACTCATACCTGTCTAGTTATTGTTACTACATTGTGCCACATTTATGGCATGTGCCACAGAGCTTATAGGGTTGGCTCTTCTCCACAGGGGTATTTCAAGGTGACTGACATTTGCAGGCTTGCTAAAGTAGGGCAATGGGAGGTGTAGTGACTGTGAATGGCCTCAAAACCATTAATCTCTACACGCACAGACACACACACACACACACACACACACACACACACACACACACACACACACACACACAGAATTTCACAGATCTCATGTCTGGGATTCGAACTCCTATCTAACTATCATGTTACTCTATAGTATTAAACACTTATCACACACACCACATAGCTTAAAGGGCTAGCCCTTGCCCAAAGGGGTATTTCAAGGTGACTGACATCAGCAGGCTTGCTAAAGTATGGCAATGGGAGGTGTAGTGACTGTGAATGTCCTCAAAATCTTTAATCTCTACACGTACGAAGTTTCACAGTTGCCATGTCTAGGATTAGAACTCATACCTAATTAGTATGTTACATTAGAGCATTACTCAGTTATCACATGCACCATGGAGATTATGGAGCTGAGAATTGGCCAGAGGGTTATTTCAAGGTAACTGACATTAGCATGAGTGCTAACATGGGCTATAGGAAGTGCAGTGCGTGTGACTGGGCCATAAACCATTCCTCTGGAAACACACACAACACTCAGTCACACATAACTTTACATTTGACAGGACTGGGTATACAAATGCTAGATGAATACTGATTTGTGCTATCATGTTACACAGTTATCACAAGCACCACAGACACTATGATGCTGAGGGCTACCAGAAGCAAATGTCTATAGTGATTAACATTGGCACATCATGTCATATTGGCCAATTGGATGTGTGTTGTGCGTGGGACAGGCCCCATGATGGCAATCTCTTGGTCACAGTCTGCCTCTCTCTTCCCCACATCTCTGTGTGTGTATGTTTGACCTATTATAGTGTGTTGGCCTTGGATATTTGTGAGTATTCCTATCCAATGTGTGTGCAACACATGAATAGTGTGCAATGTGGTGTGTGTGCACAGACATCTGCGACTGACAGATATCTATAGTCCACTGTTGTTGTTAGACATGGGCTTCATTTCTCTAAGTGTAGGAGTATGCCCAGTGTGACCGTCTGTATTGAGTGTGTGAATCTATTCCAGGTAGGTTGTACTCCAGTGCAGGATTTTGTGTTCTACACCTACAGCTTGCAACCTGTTTCTGCATGATATCTGTAGATAGGTTGACAATATGGGGTCACAATGGGCGAAAGATAGTGGGATACTGTAACTATTGTGTCTGTGCTGCTTGTGTTACATGGTTGGTGTTAGCAGAGATATTCAGACATGTACTGTTTTACACTGTGATGTATTATGTCATCAACTACTGACAGATATATTTATTTGATCACAGTTATTTCCTGGGAAATATAAGATGAATGAAGCTATGCCAAGTATTGTGGTCTGCAGCCTACATATTCTTGCACACTCATGCCATTCTGGAGGGGGAGCTGCAGACACTTGCTGATGGATCTGTGTAAATGGTCTAGTACCTTGGTACTGTGGTGGCTGAGGATCCCCTGCTTGTACATCTATCGACATAACAGAATGGCCATAGCCTGCTGTGGACATACCCCTCAGCTGTACAGATTCACCCAGGTTACCCAAAGGCAGAGCTCATATATCTGGTCAGTTCCCCTTCACATTGTGTTTTACGAGCAGGTTTGTAGCCACCCATTACTGGGTTTGCAGGCAGGGGTAGTATAGGCACACATCAGAATTTCAGTCTTCACACACTCCATGGCGTCGATGCTTCTACACCCCCCCACTCTGTTATTCTATCCTCTTCCTAACATTATGAAAGTGATATCTGCGAAGTATCCCTATAGTTGTCCCTTCATATCAGTGTTATTTAGGGGTTGGTCAACAGTTCATGCAGTAGGACATTGTGGGCATGCTACTGGGATTTGTCGACATGGCCTTGCATTTGTGTTCTGTGGACTGTGTTATGTTGTTAGTTGGGACCCCATGAGATAACATGCATTGGCAGTACGGGTGAGGCACAGGCCTTTGACAGAGGACTGTAGGGCATTTGGTAGTGATGCAGGCCATCTATAGCAAGCCAGTGCATTCTGTCTCTCCTACAGTTCCAGGCTGTGAGCCACTGGATTCCCCTGGGGTGACAGGGTAAGTGTGCAAGGTGTTAATGGCAATAGTTCCTCTCCATATTAATCCATTGGCCTGGATGCTGGCAGGGTGGTGCTTACAGCTAGGGACACACCTGCATGGGGCACCTCTTCAGCATGCTGCATTCTCTGGGTGTTCTCTATACAGAAGTGGGGTTCATATTGTACTCATTCCCAACAGCAGGGATATGACCTGTGATAAACCTGTGGATGATGGTGGGGTGAACTGAGTGCATGTGTGATATGGAAGCTTCTTGCAGCTGACTCACAGATATACCTGGGACATTTCCCTTATGCTGCCTTCTGCGGGGACATAGGCAGTCTCTCATTACTTCATAACTGTGCATTTTGTGGTCTGCCGCTGATTGGCCAGACTACATCAGTATTCCATACTACACGGACAACTAATGTGCTGCTAAACTGTATGTACAATTCCAAAGATGTGCACATTTGACAGTTACATTTTATATACTCTGTCTAGAGTACTTCCACCTGTGTAAAAAAAGCAAAAAAAAAACCACAAATACAGACCAGCAAGCAAAAACGGCACACGCAGAGCTGGAGAACAGTTGATGCAGGTAGAAAAGCTGAATAATGTCACCAAGTAGATTTAAACACAAAAGTTTATCCAACACACGAGTCCACACTATATGCACAAGCTGTTGTCCTTGCTCAGTCAGGAACTTCTTCAAAGTAATTTAGTTAATAAAATCCACTTCATTTAAATAGTTAAATGACAAGTAATCAATCCTAAAACACACACCCCTTATTTACATATATAATTCAATATAGCTAAATAAATAAATAACTATATTATATCTCATGAATAAATGTTAATAAATACAATAACAAAGTAATCTAAAACATCCTATATATATATATATATATATATATATATATATATATATATATATATATATATATCTATAAACATGTAAAATACTTTTATATAAAACTCATCTTTCTAGAGCTTTTACTTTTAAGAAGCATGCAAGTGAAAGGCTATCATTCAACCCTGGCCATTGAAGGGAATTCATCCTTAATTGCCATAGGGCTTCTTGTTTTTTATAATATTAATGCTCATGGTCCACCCCTTATATCTGGTGCAATTACCTCTAGTATTCCAAATTTAAAAGTATGGTCTGGGTAATGTATGTTATGCCTAGCCAAAGCATTTGATTCCTTTTTATTCCTTATGTCCCTTACATGTTCATAAATTCTCCTCTTTAATTTCCCCTCTGTTTTACCTATATAAAAACAGGGACATTTTGTGCAAATTGCGCAATACACTACTTTCTCTGTCATACATGTACATCTAGTGGTAATTTTCACTATAATATTATTAATATTAAGACTACCCTCATGGATATAGCAGCAATAGTTACATGAACCACATTTTTTCATGTATCCATTTTGTGGGTTCAACTGTGTATGTTCTAAAAGATTTTTTATAGTTCTACCCTTTTTATATACGATGGTAGGAAATTCACCCACTATATGTCTGGTATCTCTGTTATTAGTCAATACCACCCAATTTTTAAACAAGATGTCAGCAACATTCTTACTACTTTTATTAAAAGTTGTAGTAAATGCACTACTAAATTTCCTCTCATCACATATCTGGGGATTTTGGTTTATTTCCTGAACTTGAGGTTGCACGTCAACACTCTTACCAACCTTACTGTCATCCCTGCTTATTTCTTCTTGGTGTTTTTGATGTAACAGAGACTTAAAATGTCCCCTCTCCCTTTTGTTTACCACTTCTAACATCACCTCATTTATTAATTAATTAGGGTACCCCCTCTTCTGGAGCATATCTTTAAGATGATTGCACTCATCCAGAAAACTTTCAAAATCAGATACCATTTGTGCAGCTCTTACATATTGGCCTTTTAGCATGTCTTTCTTTTGTTTTGTGGGAAATGTAGTGTGTATATTGTTAACACAGTTAGAAGTATTAATAGTGTTAGATCTGAATCAAAGGGCATATTTTCTTGTGAAAGTAAAGGGGTGATTCATGCCCTATTTTGTCCATGTGATTTATATTATATAGGGAAGATGAAAAGAAAGTTCCGTGTTAGATTTATGGAACACATGACAGATATAAGGAATCAGAGGGAGGACAAAATAATTTCTTCACATTTTAAAACGAAACACAAGAGTGATGTTAACCTGTTTTATGGCACTATATTGGAACAAATTAATTGTGTTGAAGAAAATGACAATATATTAAAACAAAAGTTATTATATAAGGAAAGTATATATATTTTAAAATATAAAACCTTGGTTCCCAAAGGTTTAAATAATGAATTAAATTGGAAGTGTGTACTTTAAATTTGGAATATATTTAATTGATTAATTGAATGTAAATTATGATTAAGTATAAAAGAGTTTGTTTTAGGAAGTTTGTTTATTCCTTGAAGGTGGTGACACCAAGGTGCTAGAAGAAAAGAATTAAGTGTGTTTGTTTTACTACGTGTCTGTTCCTTGCAAGAGTATTAACAGTTGGGATTATATTTTTTATTTTGGATCCTGGTCATTGCATTTGCCTGACCTGTTGTAGTCTGTCTGTGTAGGTCTGGAGGGGGGCTGTTCTCCATTGCCATTAATTGGAGGCCTTAGTACAGCCTTTCTTTATGGTCATCTACACCTGTCCTGCTGGCTGAGGCTGTTGTTTTGTATGTGAACCTCACTGACATGCATGTGTGTGTCCTATGGACACATATTTGGGCCACCACATGTACTGCAGTGGGATTTGTCAAGTTGTCTAGTACTGCCTACTTTGTTGACACCAGTATTTGTTATGGATTTCATGCTGCCTATATAGGTGTCCACTAACTGCTGCCGTCCCATGCAGCCACCTGATTCCATTGAATGCTCACATCCATAGCATAGCTACAACTAGCAGAACATACTACTCCATTCAGCAATTGATAGGAAGAGTGATTTACCTTGTGGCTGTGCCAGCATTGAGGATGGCACTGGAGAGCTATGTCAGATGCACATAGTACACTCCCTATACATGATAAAGCACAGGTAGTGTCATGTTTGGCATCACTTTTACTGTATGTGCGAGTCAGAGAGAGAGATGTCATTCCCTGGGTTCCTCTCGTGTCAGTGTATGTGTTATGTGTTGCCTCTTTGCCAAAGCCTGGACATAATGGGTATGCCTCCTTCTGCCTACATAGGCAGGCTCATGTTGGTCCTGCTCTGAGTTACTCTGTGCCTGTGGTGGCCTTGGCAATGGTGGAGGGCTGTGGCCCTGCCCCATGCTGTTCCTGCTGCAGCTGTTTCCACAGGATCATATTGTGTAGCATGGCACATACAATGAAAATTTGTGTGCATGTAACTGGAGAGTACATCAAGGCTCCACCTGATGTGTCCAGGCACCGGAACTGTGACTTGAGCAACCCAAACACACGCTGTATTATGATTCTGGTTTGTGCGTGTGCCTCATTATGGAGTTCTTGTTCAGATGTGTGTGCATTTCTGATGGGTGTCATCAGCCACAGCTCCAGTGCGTAACCAGCATCCCCCACTAGGTGGCCATATGGGATGTCCCCACTGGCAATTCTCTGGTATAGCTATGTCATATGCCAGATGTGGGAGTCGTGATAGCTTCCAGGGCTGCTAGCATACACATTCATGATAATTCCCTAGGCATCACACATGACCTGGCAGTTGATGGAGGAGGAGCCCTTGTGGTTTATATAGACCCTACCACGCTCATCAGGTGGTGCTTTGATGTGTATGTGCGTGCAGTCTATAGCACCCACTACCTCAGGGTATTTTGCTGTTTGGTGGAAGAGATGGATATTGCTGGTCAATGCCTCATGGGTGTTGAGGAAATATATGTGCTCACCAGCATGTGCTGACATGGCATCCAGGAATATGGGGAGTACCCTAGATGTTGATGCCTGTGAGATCCCCATGATAGCCCCAGTTGGCCTTTGGAAAGTACCTGTAGCTAGTATTCTTAAGCCTACACATACCTTGGTATCCACTGGGATGGGTTCCCCTCTGTTGGTTTTGTGTGTGAGACGTGGCCAGCACAGCTCAACAATTTGCTGTAGGATGTCTCTGTCCACCCTATAGTGCTCCACTATCTCCAGCTCATGTAGCCCCTGGTAGGTTACCCTGGGTCTGTACACTCTTCTCATTCTCCTCACTGTGGGTTGGTCATCAGCATTCTCATCCTCTCCACCTTCAGCCTCTTCCAAATATTGATTTATGAGAGTAATGGCAGCCCCTATCATTTTGTTGGTTTTGTTATGTAAAATGTCCCTGTCTGTGTACACTGGTGGTGTAGAGTTTGTGGGAAAAACCAGAATAAAAGGTGTTTGCATAGTTTATAGTAGTGTGCTGGGCTGGGCTGGGCTGCTGCCTGTGTAATTGGCTGATTCTGATACATTTCACCTTCCAGCTATGCTAGTTCTCCTTGATTGCATTCCTACTGCTGTTTTCCCTTTCCATTGCCTTCCCGTTTAAGCCCCAAGCCATGCCGTGCATACTTAGTGCTCAGATGTGAGCAGAGCTGCTATTTTCTGTTTTTTTTTTTTTTTTTTTTTTTGCTTTTGCTTTAAAACCCACACCCATTTAGGCAATGTAAACACTACTAGGCAGCCTCAGACACACACCCCTTCCTTAGTTGTGCTTAGCTAAGGACAAACATAGGCCACAGAGCTCCAATAAGCTTACAGCATGCATGACACTCCCCCTTATGAGGTCATCTACCTCTTATGCTTATATTATGGTGTTGCTGCACCTACACAGTTGGGTGCAAGCCAACAGTGAGGGGAAATCTGTGATTCAGTATCAGTCCCCTCATTTGAATAAAACTGACTGCTAATGCATGGTTACAAAACTGACACTCAGTCTTCCCCCTTAACAACCACTATTCCATGGTATTGTTGTCTTATGCATGCCATTGACTATTATGGCAGAACACTGATTTTGTTTAACAAGCTTATTTCCAAGTTTTTTTTTTATTTTCGGGCCGATCCCGTTTGCACACAGCTGCTCTATGCTTAAACGGACAAAATCGCCCCCCCCCAAAAAAAAAGTTATTTTTTATAATTTTGCATCTATTTCTCATGCCAATGGCCATATATTTGGCCATTGGCATGCCTACTACATTGAATACATGCTTTCTTTAGAGCTGTCATGCCTCCATTTTGTAATTTGCAGAAATGTATTCGGTTAGTAGCCGAATACATTTCTGCAGGTTACACTATTCCTGCACAGATGCCTGCCTGCTTCCTGGATCGCTAATTTACCTCATTTGCATGGTTTTCACCTACAAATGGGGTAATTAGCATACAGGAGCTGTGTCCATGTAGGAATAGTGTCAAAGCGCTCGCATACATCCTCGGAGCTCGTTCCTGGATTGCTCATTGGCCATATTGTGTGCAGCAGTTCTTGCACTATTCTTGCACACCGTGCAGAGCTTGCTGAATCCTGGGGAGTATCTTTCTTGTATCAGATGTTTCCTGTCAGGAACCACTATTGAGAAAATGTACTGCTTGAGTAAACATTATGCATTTTATTTAAAAGTTCAGTATTGGGAAGTGTTTTATTCAGGCAGGAGCTATTACGGGGTATGTTAGTGCTGGTGCACATTGTGTGACAGCTTACTTGCCATTTTTATCTGTGAGACTGAGAGTGACAACAGTTTTTTTTTTCTTTCCTGACAGGTGTTTAGTGAGCTCATTATGGATTACTGTGTTTGTGGGACTATATATGTGAGTATAAGTGTATGTCTGCTGCTTGTCAACACTATTTGACAACTCAACTTCTGAGTCAGGGGTGTAGTCAGGATTTCCAAATTTGTACTCATAGTTCCCAGGATGATGCCCCCCACCAAGCCATGCCCATCATCATCTTGCTCTCCACCCACCCTTATATACTTGCTATACAAGCCACATCCCCATCATAATGATGCTCTGCCCCCAAACAGCCATATGCAAATGTACACAAGGAAGAAAATGTAATGTCATGAAACAGCAAAATAAAAATGGATATTTTAGTCCAAATGTTCATTTGCCCTAGGTAGAAAAGCACATAGAAGATGTTACAAAAATGGACATAACTCTCAGTTTTCCCCTGATTCTGGGTCCGATTTTTGCTCTGCCCCTCCTAATACCTCCTAAAACTGATGATTTTGAGAGAAAGGTGGCATATTACACTTAATAGTATGATAGTACATGTATAGTACATGGGCAGTGTTAGGATGTGTGCAAAAAACATTGCCCTTGAGAGGCATATCTATAAGTAAAACAAACACATGCTGAATGGGCTCACAAACAGTACCGTTGGAAATTAGGGTGCGTGGCTCTACCTTCTCCAAAATGTATGTCACTAGAGGTATACCCCAAAGTTCTGTCCTTGGGTCACTCCTGTTTGGCATGGACTTTTTGGATGGCAAAGCAAATGTTATGTGTTTATGGCTGACCAAGCCTGCAGACAACCGTAAACTTGTTGCTATCATAAACTCCACAGGGGATACCAAAATCCTCAAAAAGGGTCTTTCCCAAACAAATAGCTGGTGTCAAAACCATGAACTCAAGCTAAATGCCAAGATACGGTTTACCTTCAAAATGTTGACAGTCAGAACATCAAACCCACTTCTGCAAACTCCAAACTGCACCTTCTTAAAACCTCAAATGCTGATGTTCTGAACCGCAAAATCTCACACCTCTTTTTGACCCATGCTAGCACTTGTTTGTAGGTGTGGCACTGTTGGTAATGTCAGCGTTTGAGGTTTTTTCAAATTTGTGAAGTTTCCATGGTTTGGGTTTCATGGAAACGTTTCGATGGTGGGGCCATTCGACTACATACAGTTGACATTTTAAAGATAACCACAAGATACATGGCAA
Organism: Protopterus annectens; assembly: GCF_019279795.1. Lineage (NCBI taxonomy): Eukaryota > Metazoa > Chordata > Ceratodontiformes > Protopteridae > Protopterus > Protopterus annectens. The sequence goes on from NC_056729.1 coordinate 1,060,781,073, forward strand.
GGTTGACATCCCTTGTAATATTGACAACTTAGTCCTGAAAGTTGATACTGTAGTCAGGATCTGGGAACCTACATTGACAATGAACTGCCCTTTGATCACCAAGTATCCACTATTGTAAGGGAGCCCTTCTTCATTGCAGCTTATATCTAAAGGTATGGTGACTAGATCTAGGTATGAAGTCATTCCAGTGTACTCAACTTTCATCAATCCAGTCATGTAAATATAATGTCCTATTCAGTATTTATCTGTCTTGACTGTATCAACCACCCACAATGCTTTCTCATAAAAAAAAAAAATCAAGGGCCTGAATCACAAAAAAAGTATGCAGACCATCTCAAACCCTTATCCCTCTTCTCTGCATCATATAGGCTACAAACAGACAACCTCTGCCTTGTATATACAGCCTCAGTAGACCTCATTCTGGCAGACCTATTACACATTTTCAAGTCCAATGGTAGCAAGACACTCACTCAGGGGATGCCAATGTCTTTTGTAACATAAACAAAACATGTTGGAGAGATAGGTATACATCACAGAGGATACATATGAACCTACATGCTGACCTACAAGCAAACTTGAGGAAAGCCAATGCATCTATGGTATTTCTTTGGGGTATTGGAGGAAACTTGAGCACATGGATAAACCCACACAAACAGAGGGAGCATGCGGCCTCTACACAGAGCCACTGTCAAGATGTCATTCAGAGGCAAGCAGTATGAGATGGCAGTAAATGGACGAATGCTTTTATATACCTACTGCTCCTGTCATACCACCAAAGATAGGCACGTAGGATGTAATGATGGAAAGTGAAATAAATTATTGCCAATTTTCTTCTCTTAAATACATTGCAACCCCTTTGATACATACAGTGGATATAAAAAGTGTACACACCCCTGTTAAAATGCCAGGGTTTTGTGATATAAAAAAATGAGACCACAATAAATCATTTCAAAACTTTTTCCACCTTTAATGTGACCTATAACCTATACAATTCAACTGAAAAACAAACAAATCTGTTAGGGAAAAAATATAAAAAATAAAAAACATACAATAAGCTGGTTGCATAAGTGTGCACACTCTTAAACTAATACTTTGTTGAAGCACATTTTGATTTAATTACAGCATTCAGTCATCTTGGGTACACACCTGTCATGAATTAAATAGATTCTGATTAACCCCAAATAAAGTTCAGCTGTCCTAGTAGGATTTTCCTGAAATTTACTCAGTTGTCTGCTACAGCAAAAGCCATGGTTCGCAGAGAGCTTACAAAGCATCAAAGGGATCTCATTGTTGAAAGGTATCAGTCAGGAGAAGGGTATAAAAAAATTTCCACAGCATTGGATATACCATGGAACACAGTGAAGACAGTCATCAAAAAGTGGAGAAAATATGGGACAACAGTGATGTTGCAATGAACTGGACGTTCCTCCAAAATTTATGAAAAGACAAGATGAAAACTGGTCAGGGAGGCTGCTAAGAGACCTATAGCAACAGTGAAGGAGCTGCAGGAATTTCTGGCAATTACTGGTTGTGTACTACTGTATGTGTAACAACAATCTCCCGTATTCTCCATATGTCTGGACTATGGGGTAGGGTTGCAAGATGGAAGCCTTTTCCTACATAGAAAAACATCCAGGCCTGGCTAAAATTGTAAAACAATACATCAAGTCTTCCAAAAGCATGTGAGAAAATGTGTTATGGTCTGATGAGACCAAGGTTGAACTTTTTGGCCACAATTTCAAAAGGTACGTTTCGCACAAAAACAACACATCGCATCACCAAAAGAACACCATCCCCACGGTGAAGCATGGTGGTGGCAGTATCATGCTTTGGGGTTGCTTTTCTTCAGCTGGAACTGGGGCTTTAGTCAAGGTGGAGGGAATTATGAATAGTTCCAAATGCCAGTAACGTTTGACCCAAAACCTTCAGGCATCTGCTAGAAAGCTGAAGATGAAGAGGAATTTCAACTTTCAACATGACAATGACCCCAAGCATACATGCAAATCAACAAAAGAATGGCTTCACCAGAAGAAAATTAAAGTTTTGGAATGGCCCAGCCAGAGCCCAGACCTTAATCCAATAGAAAATCTGTGGGGTGACCTGAAGAGGTCTGTGCACAACAGATGTCCTCGCAATGTGACAGATTTGGAGCGCTTTTGCAAGGAAGAGTGGGAAAATATTGCCAAGTCAAAATTATTCTAATTACTTTTTACAGTGGTTTATAATTTATATTTATATTAAAGGCAATGACTTCGGATAGTGTATAAAAAACACCCTCTGACCCACTCTCGTGTTCCCTTTCACTTCTTTTGCTTCAAGAAGAAACATGACTTCTCCTTATAGTGCCTCACCTGCAAACACCCACACCAACAGTCCACAGTTACACACATTCCAGCTTTAAACCCAACCACATCTCACAAAACTAAGCCTAACATCCACTACCAACCCCCTTTTACTTACATTTATCTCAATCAATGTTATTACTGGAAACCAGTACATTCTAAGTACTACTTTACTCTAACTTTAAACTATGGAATGTTGTTAAATCTTGCGACTACCAATGAATTTTGTAGCTTGTAACTTTAAAACTATGGAATCTTGTTAAACCATGTGTTTTCCCATGAATACTTGCTTGTTATGTAGAAATCTCATACTTATTTGATATTAGTCTGTGGAGCTTTTCTCCCCGGGCCTCCACTGAAAATGGACATGTATCCAGTTGGGCTCTCCTGCTCAACAAATGTAAAATAAATAAAAAAATAAATAAATAAATAAAAGCAGATCCTCACAGGATTGGAAAATCAGGTAAACCAAAGTATGGGTGTTACTCTGATCATCCTGAATTCTGTATGAATTTCTTACAGTGGCATTTTTCCTAGTGTGGCTTCTCCTGGGTCTCGGTGCATGCTCTGTTTTTATCCCCTTAACTTAGCTTATACAGGAATGCGTACAATGCTTATGCCTCCTGACATCATTTTTCTGAATGACTGCATTCAGAGCATCCTCTTCTGTCACAGTATGGGTACTTACCCTACTCCTTCTGGTTCACCTCCTGCTGCATCTAGAAAGAAAAAAAAACTTACAGAAGAGCCTTTGCTGTTTCTGTGGGGTCAGTCAGTGTCTCAGCTGATAGTGTATGACTCTGCAGTGGTCAATAGTCATTCCTCAGATCATTCACTTACCTCTCCAGCTTCCTTTGGTGTAGTGCTTTCAGCCAACATGAACCAGGGATGGGCCATATCCTCTTTTTTGTTTCAGTCCAATTTAGGCATGGGAATCCCATCACTTTTTGGTCAGGAAGACACTCTGGGAGATGCTGCTTGATGTATCTGGTGAAAGAGACATCTTGATGAGGTAGAAATACCTTTTCCATGTCAACCATCAGATATATCTGTAAAAAAAATGGTTAAACACTGCAGAGCTGAAGACATGGTATCTGTTACAAAAGACTATTTTGTTATCTTAGTTAGGAAGTTGCTTCAGGCTGATAATCCTGGTGCTGAGAAGTATTTACCTGAAAGAGATGCCAATCGAGATATCCCTGAGAAAAATATCTGACGAGATTCTGTCATAGATAGGGACTGGCTTCTTTACCTGCAGATTCAGAGGAAACTTGGTCCTCACAACCTCCTTTAAAGTAATTTTTCCTTTTTTCAGACTTTATTCAAGATGAATGAGGTGTTTTTATGGGAACAAATAGATGATCCCCCTATATTGAAGAGCTACCCCATCCGATTTGAAGAATTAAGATATAATATTGTCATATCATGGGTATTATTGACTAGGCTTGTAAAGGGTCTTGTGCCATAAGCCTAGTAATCACATGTGAACCTATTATGATGTGCTATAAGTAAATATGTCTCATTCTGCTCCCATTCTTCCATTAGTGCTAGACTTGAAGGATGTATTTAATGTAGGCTGTGGTAACACTGATTCTCAACCTTCAGTTCCCAAAAAAGATAGGCAATATAATGGTTCTTAAACTAACAACCATTTGCTTTGCCACCTCAGGTCTGACACTATTGTTTTCTTCTTCCAGTTTGATGTACAGAATTCTTAACTATCAGACTCATATGTGGCAGTCTATTCTTTGTTTTGTACTTGCAGTTTAAGTGAGTTATCTACTAGACCCCCCCTAGACACACACACACACACACACACACACACACACACACACACACACACACACACACACACACACACACACACACACGTAGTATCTTTCTGAATTCCATTGTTTCTCAACTCTCAAAAGTTGCCTTTAGGAGAGTGTATGATTGTGTAGATACTGTGCCCAGGACCACTGCCATTGTTACAGTACTGAGGAGATATGCCTGGGTACATAGTCAGCAGCGTTCTGATGACGTAAAGTCTGAAATTTTAAATTCAGTTATAGATAAGGAGCTCTTGTTTGGCCCATCTGCTACACAAGTCTTCAAAAAATTTGACAAGAGAGGGAAATTAATACTGGGAGTTTCCAAGATTTCTCAACCCCCACCCCCCTTACAAATCTATCAGATCTTCTTTCCCATCTAAGAAACAAAACAAGCAATCTTTGTCTTCTCAGGCCAAACAGGGAACCAAAAAGAGATGGCAGGAGGGTAACTATAAGAAACAAAGATTGTTTCCTAACAAAAAGACAGTCTACTACTTCATAATGACTGTACCATAGGTTCATAGGTGTGTACTAGGCAAACAGCCCTGGACCCTATATAAGCCCAGCCCAACAAAATTCCCTGGCATCATGCTGCCCAAAGTTAGCTCCCAGTGCCCCTATCAAGCAAGGCCACTGAAGTGATCCCCAGAGTGAACTTCCTATTGCCCACTCACTCGTCAAGATTTCTCTTAAAGAGGGCCAGTGAAGTGCTCTTCTTGATATGAATGCAAAGTTTGTTCCAGAGTATGGGAAGTCTCTGAGTTAGGAATCTGTCCCTCCAGCATGTTCTGTTTATTGTGGCAATGAGGTTAAGGTCCCTGGAGCTAGTGGCACAGAGGGATTGGGATTTCTTTAGGTGTAGTATATCTAGCAGCTCTGGATCAGACATGGCTTTGTAGGTTAAGCACAGATCGCCTCTAAGTAGGCGATATGAGACAGAGTATAGCTGGTGTTTTTTGAGTCTGTCCATATAGGGCATGTGTCTAAGGCCTAAGATCCTCTTATTGAGGTATTTTTGTGACCTTTCCAGTTGTTGTAGATGTCTAGTGAGGTACATACCAAATGGGGCATTGTATTCTGTAATAGGTCTAATGAGGGACAAGTAGAGAGGAATTATGACCTCTTTCTTCCTGGATAAGAAACCTTTTGTAATGAGATGTGCCACATAAAAGGACTTTCTGACTACAGTGGCAACGTGGTTATCAAAGGAGAGGTTGCTGTCAACCTGTGTCCCCAGGTCTCTTATCACACCTTCAGTGTTTAGTGGACTACCACCTATGTGGTAGTTCATGGGCACCGAATTTTTCCCAAAGGGAATGACAATGCACTTTTTGGCATTGAGCTTAAGGCCATGGTTCTGGTACCAGTCACTGGTGTCAGTGAGGCTTTTTTGTAGAATGTCTACATCAGTTGGAGAATCAATAATGGCTCCCAGTTTGCAATCATCTGTAAACTTGGTCAGCTAGAGTCCCTTTGTGTTGGCTTGAACTTCAGAGAAGTAGATGCCAAACAGGAGAGACCCTAGGACCGATCTCTGTGGGACACCACTTGTAGCTGGTCAGTAGTCCGATTCGGAGTCTGCTACTTTCACAGTGTGTGTTCTAACAGTAATCTAGTTGGCAACCCATCTTATTACATAGGGGATTTTGCCTGGTTTAGTGAGTCTATCTATGATTCCTGAGTGAGGGATGGTGACAATGGCCATAGCAAGATCTAGGTAGGCTGTGTGAACTACCTTGCTCTCATCCACAGCTCTGGTAACAGACTCGAAGATGTCTATCAAGTTGAGCAGGCATGATCCACATTTCACAAACCCTTACTGCGTGGAGTCCAGAGTTGGAGATTCCCTATGTCCTTATTTATAAGGCCCATAACGATGTGCTCCATAGTCTTATATATCAGACTCGTCAGGCTAATGGGGCGATAGTTCCCAGGGTCTATAGTCACTCCCTCTTTGTGGAGTGGGATGACCATAGCAGTGTGCCATTCGGTAGGAACAAAGCTTGAAATGAGGCTGTGATTGAACAGGGTACTCAGGTGCGGTGCCAGTCCACTTTGTAAGTCATGTAGAACACAGCCAGGGATATTATCAGGTCCCATGGAAGCTGTATTCTTGGCTTTGAACGGTGTGTTTTTTTTTATCTGTGTAGTGATAACAGGGACTTGGCATTCCTCAGGTATTGTGATAGGCTCTTTAGGGGTGAAAAGGGGGTAAAGTTCGCACAGAACCTGTCAGCCAATATGTTGGCCATATCACTTGGTTCTGTATATGTATTGCTGTTGTGCTGTAACTCAGAGCAGATCTGAGTATTGCCATGTAGATTCTTGACATAACTATGGAATGCCATGTGGTTGTGTTTAGAATCTGCAGCAATTTTGCTTTCATAGCTAGTTTTAGATGATTTGATGATTAATCTCAGTTTTTTGCTGAGGCTAACAAAGGAGTTTTTCCAGTCTTGGGACATCACCCTTTTCTACAACAGCTTTTTTCCTTCTGTTGTAGAGTTTATTTATGATGGGGGACCACCAGATTGGCTTCCTTTTTTTGGAGGATAGCATGTTGGTTCTGTGTATGGCCTGTTCCATGCACTTGTGTATGTGTTTATACAGTGCATTGATGTATGATTCAGCAGTCATACACCTATTTTCCATTTGCACTGGTGTCATGAAGTTAGCCACCTCTGTTTTTAGAAGCCCAAAATTGATTTTGGTGAAGTTTTTTTATGGTGGTTTCCTTTAGGGAGGGTAAGGGTGGGATGTGGATATCCATAGAGATTAGCTTGTGGTCAGATCTGACCAAGGAGGAGTTGATTACTGGTGTAGAGCAATGGTCACCCATGTTAGTAATGACCAGGTCAAGGATGTTTCTACCTCTGGTGGGGGTAAGAATGAATTGGTCCAGGGCATTGGAATTAATGAATTCCAGAAAACATTGAGCAAGTGTGTTTGTACATGAGTAATTTTCCCTGTTAATGGAGGGCTAGTTAAAGTCTCCCAGTATAAGGGTATTGGGTTTTACCCTAATATTTTTCAGTGTATTTAGGAATGTGGAGTGGGAGTCTTGGGACATGATGGGGATCTATAGCAGGCTACAACCTGGATTGCAGGTTTACCCAGTGTTAGTTGTACCTGAAGTATCTCTGATGCATTATGTTGGGCTTCTAGTCTGGAGGTGTGCATATCCTTTATGAATATGGAGACACCACTGCCTTTAGTGCTTCAGTCCAGGTTTAGGCAGCTGAAAGGTGTGGTATGAATTATAACCTGGTAGTGCTGTGGTGCTCTCCGGAGCCTTGAACCAGGTCTCGGTCACCAGCATTCTTACCCTCCCTACCATCCCCTCCTGCTCCTTTGTCTCACAAAATGTCCCCAAACCTGCTCTGTACATCCTGCTTTAGTGTAAAAAGTGGTTTTGGAGGGATACAGTTGTCAATGAATGCAATTACCTCCTTTCTAGGGAATTCCTCCCACAACATCCAAACCAGTATTTTCCTCAGGTTATTCAGTACTTACTTAACCTAGGAGTTATATAATCTGTGTCATTAAATAAAAGGGCAAAGCCTTCTACTCCTGAATGTTTCTGAACTTCCAAAATTCAAGATATTGACCTTTTATAATCTGTTACCTCTCATTCCCCAAGGAGGATTTATGGTAACACTAGATCTAAAAGATGCATACCATCACACTCCCATAGCCAAAAGTTTTAGGAAATTTCTCAGATTTTCTTTGTCTGGTTCACATTATCTATGTGTCTAACTCCAGTCATGGCTCATTGCAGACTCAATGGCATTCACATATTTCTTTATCAAGATGACTTATTCATCTCTGCAGAGTCTTTTCTCAGATGCCAAGAACTGGCTAAGGGCAATTACCACAAGCTTCCCCAAAGACTGGACCTACTCACACAAGACAGGGAAAGTTTGATACACTCCAGTCTCAAATATCTTCAGCTAAATGCCTGGATGATTCTTAAGAATAATTATTTTTAGCACTTCTTTCCAGAGGACATGCAGCAGGTGCAGGAAGCAAGAAAACTTGCTACTAGAAAATCGTATATGGGCAAGTGGAAAACATTTTCCACTAGGTAACTAGACAATGATTAGGACCCTGTCAGGGATTATGTACCACTGGTGCATAAATATTTGTGTGAGTTACTATCCTTTGCTTCTCTTACTCGTCCATCAAGGTACATCTTGTAGTCATTTCAGCACTTATGCCCATGGATCTCCACTTTCTTCTGTATTTTTAGTGAAATGTTTTCTTAAGGGAGTTTTACACCTGCGACTACATTGTAAACAGGTCATTCCTTTTTGGGATCTTAACTTTGTGCTGGAAACGTTAACAATGTGTCCATTTGAACCTGCTCATCAAGCAGACTTAAGGTTCATTACAAGGAAAACTTTTCTTCTCATTGCTCTGACATCTTCAAGATTATCTGAGTTGCAATCTCTCATGGTGGGTGAACCTATCTGGTCTTCTGTAGAGATAGGGTATCATTAAGAAAAAATTCCTCATTCATGCCCAGTGTTGTTTTAGAGTATGAACCAAGCCACCAATCTCCCACTGTTCTATGTGGATCCTCAGAACCATGGAGAAAGGATTCTACATACTCTGCATGTGCATAGGCAGCTCACGTACTCACAGAACTAAGTCCTTTAGCAAAGCTGATCGGCTATTAGTTTCTTATACTGGAGCATAGAAAGGACAACCAGTGTTAAAACAGACCTATTCCAGAGTATTGTCTTGTGCTATTGCCTTTTGTTATTCCCACCATGGTAATCCCGATCTAGGTAGTACAAAGGTGCATTCTACTAGAGTCTTGTCTTCTTCAATGGCATATTGGAAAGGGGTGGACTCTGACTGGTCTAGTTGCTATTCAAGGCATCTACCAGGAAAAGACTACAAGTAGCCTGCAGACCCTTGCATCATCTGGGGTAGGATTGCGGATCACCAAACAGGCTGTGGCTTGCTTTTCATCTTGGGATTGGTGCTAATGCTTTGCTTCTGGTGAGAGAAGACGCAAAGGAGTATTGTGTCCCAGCACAGTGAAGCTGTGTGAGACCAACACTAGCAGTAGCCAGGCAGTAGCCATTCACACCACTCCCCTCTTTTCATCATTCTTGACAAGATAATTCTTTGTTTTCAGCAAGTACTGCTTGGTTTGTTTCTAACTTCAGAATATCTGCCTAAATACTTCATCCTTAAATTTTCAGTGTCTACTTACTAGTTTCCTCTCAAGTGTTTGGCAATGTCCTATATAGACACAAACACCCTGAGTGATATTTTTCCTGTAAAAGTACCATTGAAATTTCAGTAATACCTAGGTGTGAAAGGTGCATATAGCACGAAAGCACTTACCAGTATTTAATAAACAACATTTTTAGCCTTAGCCCTGGTGGTCGTTTTTCTACTTGGTCTGCACTTAAATGTAACCTTCCTAAACCCCAAAGACCTCCTAAACTCAAATACACATAACAAATACCCTCTGCAGCCCTGGATGCTCTCTTTTAAAACAATGCCCATGTCAACATGGGTCAACTTTCATTCACTGAAAACTCATTTCTCTGAATTTCAATTCACCCTCAAATAAATCGCTGAAAGTTCACATCACTAAAAACTCATTTCACTGAATCACATTTCACTGAATGCAAGTACAGATAGGCAAATAAAATGTATATGCCCTTTTCCCCACTGTAGTGCAATCCTGGAGTTAGTATATATAGTTAGAGTGTGTGGAGGGGGCACAGGCCCCCACATTATGGGGTATGGGTGGGGTAGGCCCCCACCTACTTTTGGTTTTATATTGTTAGCCTTCCGTGAAATGAGATTCATAAAAATAAAAGTTAAGTAAGTGGGGGGAATATGCCCCCCACACCCCCCAATGTGGGGGGCTGTGCCCCCCAACTATATATACTAACTCCAGGATCACACTACAGTGGGGAAAATGACATATACATTTTATTTGCCCAACTGTACTTACATTCAGTAAAATGTGATTCAGTGAAATGAGTTTTCAGTGATTTGAGCTTTCAGCGATTTGGTGTGAGTGTTTTGAAATTCAGTGAAATGAGTTTTCAGTGAATCAAAATAGACCCATCAACACATATAGTCACATCTCGTGGAGCCTCTGCTTGTAAGCCCATAAGGAAAGCTACCACACAATCTAACATTCTAGTCATTGGAGACTTCATTGTGAGTCACACTGATGTCCCTCTCTCCAGGATGAGTAAGGAGAAAGTTATGGTCAGTGTCTTATCAGAGGCTAGGATCCACCATATTACTCAGGCACTCAGGTCATTGGACCACAAGTACCAGTATGACTCAGTCATAGTCCATGTGGGTGTAAATGACCTGAGACATACCTCCCTTGACTGTATGAAGACAGATGTCATGGAGCTCTCAGAATATGTGTCCCAGACTGGTATGAGCATAGCATTGAGCAGCAGTTTACTTTCTGCAAGGATGATGCCACAGTATGAACAAAAGATGAATGACTTTAATAATTGGCTTAGTTTCTGGTGTCATTCTAATGGGGTGCAATATTTGTCAACATGGAAAGAGATGCTTTGTCAGGAATGGTATGTACATCTCTCCTCTAGGCTTTTGAACACTAGGTAAAACATTTTTTTACCTATAATGCCTTTTTTAGGCAATGCCAAACTGAAAATACTTCGGACATAGCAAATCAAAACCAAAAAAAATCTAAAGGTATTGCTGCTCAGTGCTAGAAGTCTAAAGAAAAAGCTCCACTCTGTAGAAGCTGTCTTCATCCTAGAGAACGCTGATGTCTGTGTGGACATTGAAACATGGTTTAAAGCTGCAGAAAGCATAACAACAATGCAAGGGTATAATGCCTTCAACACTTTTAGACCAGCTACTACATAGACAGGGCCTAAAGGTGGAAGTGTCTTGATTTACATCAAAAATAAATATACCTCAAGGCTGGTCAAACAAGACAATGCACTTGAGCTGCTCCATGTTCAAATCACCATAGGCAAAATCCAATGCCACTTCCTTGCAAGCTATAGGCCCCCCTTTATGACCCAGGAAACCCATACCATGTATTTAAACCAAACCATACCATGTATTTAAACCAAACCGTACCATGTATTTAAACCAAACCATACCATGTATTTAAACCAAACCATACCATGTATTTAAACCAAACCATACCATGTATTTAACTCAAACCATACCATGTATTTAAACCAAACCATACCATGTATTTAGACAAAAAGCCCTACAAAAGATAGTCAGAGTTGTGTAGAAAATATCAGGATCCAAACTTCCAGAGATAAAGGATCTATACATGATAACTTGTTATGTCAGAGCAAGAAAAATAACAAGTAATCCTATGCACCCTGCGTTTTAACTGTTCACATGCCTGTCGTTTGGCAGATGATATAACAGTGTATACTGTAAAATGACCAGGTTCAAGAACAGTTTTTTCCCTCAAGCAATTAGACTGTTGAACTCTGGTATTAATCTCAGAGATGTGAGATGCTGATAAGTCTTGTGATAACCAGACAATAGTGCCATAACAATAAGACATTACAACCATACAAGAAAAGTATGTGCAATACAAACTGCTAGATATTCTCATAATATAGAGAACATGAGAATTATATTGTGTAATAAGTACAGGTGGATTAAGGAACCAATCAGCTGCTATAGTGGTGTGTAGAATAATTGTAGTAATAAGTAATAGTATAACTGTCATATATAAGTGTCTAAGAGAAAGGTAAATGTTAGGTTTGATACACATGTAATTGTATGTATGTATATGTCTCCCTTCTAAGCATGTGTAATTGTATGTATGGATTTGTCTTCTCAATTTGAGCATGATCCACAAAATTTCATTTAGACTTCACTTGTGATGTCTAAATAGGATCTAAGGATCATAGGAGATTACTAGGCTATTAACCCAAAGGTCATTTTAAGCCTAGCCATTTCAGCCCAATGTAATACCATAGAGGTACTAGTCAATACCTAAGATTGCATTTAGAGATGTCTGCCCATGTCAAGGAGGGTTATGGGCACTATCCCTGATAAGAATTTATGGTGCCCCATCCACTTATCCAGGTTCCTCTTGAACAGTGTCATAGAGGTGCTGTGTTTCACATTAATTGATAGCCTGTTCCAAAGACATGGCCATCGCTGGGAGATAAATTTGTCAATCCACCATGCCCTATTTAAGTTGCAGGCCATATTTAAGTCCCTGGAACAGGTAGCCCTAGATCCATTTGATTTACGGAGATGCAGTAAGTTCATTAGGCTTGAGTCTTGGATTGTTCTGTAGGACAGGCATAAATCTCCTCTAAGAAGTCTATACGATAGGGAGTATAGTAACAGGGATTTTAATTGGTCCATGTAAGGCACATGCTGGAGGCCCTTGATCTTCTTTGTTAGAAACTCTGAGGTCTCTCTAATTGTTGTAGTTGCTTAGTGCAGTGCATACCGAATGGGGCATTATACTCAATTATGGGCCAGATAGGTGCTGAGTATAGGGGGGTATAACTTCTTTTGCCCGCAAAGTGATGCCTTTACTAATCAAGTGACCTATGTGGAAGCTTCCCTTACAATGGTAGACACATGATGGTCGAAGTTAAGATCGCGATCAACCTGTTATCCCATGTCCCTTACGACTTCATGGGTACTTAAGGGTATTGTTATTGATTTGATAGTGTGAAAGGACATTGTTTATGCCAAAGGGAATGATGATGCATTTCTTTGCATTCAGTTTGAGACCATGACTAATACACCAGTCGTTGTCTGTGTGAGACCATCCTGGAGTATACTGACATAATTTGGGGATTCAATGATTGCACCTTGTTTGCAGTCATCTGTAAACTTGGTCAGCCACAATACTTTTGTTTTGAACTGGACTTCTGAGAAGTAGATACCAAACAGTAGGGGGGCCCAACACTGACCCCTATGGCACCCCGCTGATAACAGGTCTGCTGGTTGATGTGGAGTCACCCACTTTGATAGTGTGATTCTGGTTTGTGAGCCAGTTGGCAACCCATCTTACAACAAAGTGGTTTATATTCAGTTTGCTAAGTTTATTGGTAATGCCTGAATGTGGGATTGTGTCAAAAGCCTTTGCCAAGTCAAGGTATACTATGTGCACAGATTTGCCCTTAACAATGGCCTTGGTCACACTTTCAAAGAAATCCACTAGATTTAACATGCAAGATCTGCCCTTCACAAAGCCAAAGTGGGTTGGATCCAGGGTTTGGAGGTCAACTATGTCTTTATTTATGAGGGCCATAATGATATCTTCCATGGCCTTACAGATGAGGCTGGTCAGGCTTATGGGTCTGTAATTCCTCAGGTCTGTTGCTAGGCTACCTTTCTGGATGGGAATAACTGTAGTTGTTCTCCATTTCGCAGGAACAAAGCCTGTGGTTAGGCTATGATTGAAAAGGGTACTTAGTGGTGATGCTAGTTCATGTTTTAGTCTGTTTAGAAGACAGGCTGGTATGTCATCTGGTCCCATAAAGACCGTGTTCTTTGCCTTAAACAGGGCTTTGAGGACCTGCTCTTCAGATATGTAAGATGGAGAGGGGGTGGAATTTGGGGGAGGGTTTGAAGTTAGGAGGGGATAAGGGAGTGAAATTTTCACCAAACCTCTCCGCTAGCAGGTTTGCTATCTCTGTGGGGTCAGTGTGTGTGATGCCATTGGCCGCCAGTTCTGCACATGCTTGGGTGCTACCCATTAGTTTACATACATAGCTGTAAAAGGCCTTATGGTTATCCTTGGCAGTACTTGCTAGGTTTCTCTCAGAGGAGCTCTTGGGGGATTTGACAAGTTCTCTTATTTGCCTGTTAAGGCTTAGGAAGGTGCTTTTCCATTGTTGGGTCCTTGTCTTTGTTTTCTTGGACAGCAACATTTTGCCTTTATTGAATAGTTTGTTGATGCTGGAAGTCCACCATGGTAGCTTGATTTTACTTGGGGCTCTGGCTTTGATTCTGTCTGGTATAGCTGAGTTTATACACTTATGCAAGTGATTGTACAGGACTTTAGTGTAAGCTTCAGTGTAGTTACCACTTTCAGCTTGGGGTGGGCTTGGAATGCATTTATACCTTCACCTAGAAAGGTATAGTTTGCCTTGGTGGAGGTTTTAGTCTGATTTCACCCTTTGTGAATTCTGGTGTTAGTGTCAGTTCGAAAGTGATTGATTTGTGGTTAGTTTTAACTAATGAGGGTCCAATAGTTGCAGCAGTGCACCTGTTTGACATGTTGATGAGGACGATGTAGAATGTTTGTTTCTTTTTTTCTAGGTATGGACAATTTGCTCCAGGACATTTGAATTCAACTTTTGTGCTAGCAGGTTTGGGCTGGAGTAGGTTTCCTAGTTGATGGAGGGATAATTGAAATCCTCCATAACCGGTGTGTTCTGTAAAATTTGGTTTGTCTTCAGTTTGGTTAACAATAAAGTTTACTTTGACTTTGACTCTAATTAACATGGGGTATAGGAGATTGCAAAACCAAAAAACACAGCCAGCACTCAAACAGTGGAAAAAGAGTTTAATAAATAAAAATTAATAACAAAATGTATCCAATAGATGTAGACAAACTGGTTTCGGATCATACCTTCATTAGTGCCTTATAGAACAACAAAATAAGTCAGCATATATAAGAAACCACCATTAAAGACGCATCCCCTCCCTCCACCAATAAAATAAAAAAAACCCTGTTAAGCCCAGGAGAAAAAAAATGCACACAATTTAACAATCCACATGTGGTCCTTTTTGTTAATTAAGTCATGACAGCCTAGCTTGTTTGGACTTTTAAAACTTTACAGTCTATGGCAGTAAACATAAAAACAGATGTAGAATGTTCCAAGGTGTGTTTATACAAAGCATTAGACAGTTTTTTATTTCCAATGTCACTTAAATGTTCATAAACACGTCTTGAATTGTCTAGAAGTCTGACCAACATAAAAAGCAGAACAGCTGCACTGTGCCAAATAAACAACCTATTCAGAAGAACAATTATTACAACATTGAATATTAAACACCTTAGAAGTATTACAAGAAGAACATTTTTTTAATTTTCAAGATATGTCTACAAGCTGTACAATGACCACATGGAAAACATCCAAATATTGGTGTACCTTCCAAAGAATATTGTTTACTGAGACCCATATAAGATGTTTTTTTTAAATGATTTACATAACTTCCAATAGTTTGTCCACGCCTGTAAGTGAAGGAACAACTTGTTGGCAAAAGTTTAGCAAGCTTATGGTCAGGCTTAAGGATACCCCAGTGTTTATTAATTAAATTACAAAAAATTGGGTATTACTACCCAAACTGGTAACAAAACAAATATGGTTGTTACATTTTTCTTCACTTTTATATTGTAACACTAAGTTTCTATCCATGGAATGAAACGAGTTCTGAGCTTTACAAATACCAGACCTATTGCATCCCCAAGCTAAGAACCTATAAGGGAGTTTTTTATTATGTTTTTCTAATTCAACTTGAGAAGAACAGATCCTATTAATCTGCATAAATTGTGATTTTGGGATATTTCTAATTATATGTGATAGATGACAACTATTCACATCCAAAAAACAATTATAACGAAATTACTTCTGAAAAAGGAAAGCATCAAGTGTACCATCATCATTTTTCATGACAGCTGTATCCAAAAAAGAAATCCGTTTAATATCAAAATAAATAGTCAACTGAATACCCCATTTGTTATCATTTAAATATTGTAAAAATTCTTTAAATATGTGACATCAGACTTCCATACAAGCCAGCAGTCATCAAGATAATGACACCAAATATCCATCTCATCCACATAAATATTGTGACTGGGATTATAAATTAATTGTTCTTCAACATATCCCATAAAAAGGTCAGCATAAATGGGGGCAAAGGATGCCCCCATAGTTGCCTCCTTAAGTTGTAAATAATTCCCATCAAAATAAAATATGTTTTTGATTAAAACGTGCTCAGTTCAACAAATCAGGAAAGTGTTAAATCATGGACTATAAATATATAACTTGTTTAAGCAAAAATCAATAGCCATTAACCCAGCCCAGTGTGGAATGTTAGTATATAAGGATTTAATGTCCAATGCACACATATACCAAGATTTCTCTAGTTGCATTTCTTTCAATATATTTATAAATTCAGTTGCATTCTTAATTCTGTATCAAACACCAATCAATAACGGCCTTAAATATTTAGTAAGAAAAGCCAAAAGGGGCTCAGTCAAGGATCAATGACCTGACACAATAGGTCTGCCTGGAGGGCATTTTGTGTCGTCGTGAATGTTAGGTAACATGTAAAAATGTTGAGGAAGTGGATCAGAAACAGTCAAATGATATAATGTATTTTTAGCAATGATGCCTTCATCTAAGGCCAAATGTAAGAAGGCATCAGATTCCTTTAAAAAAAAGCAAAGTAGGATCCAATACCATTTTCTAATAAAATTGAACATCATTCAGCTGACTATGGGCTTCCTGTGAATAAGACACCCAATCCCAATTTACAATTGCACCCCCTTTAGCAGCACTATTAATAACCAAACTAGTGTCATGTTTAAAAGTATTTAGTGGATGATATTGTTCAGCAGTCAAATTTCTCTTGGGAGCCAAATAATTATAAAATTAAAGTGCAATTCTTTCAATACTTTTTGTTGAAAAACAGACACAAATCTATTCATAGGTGGAAAAAAAGAAGATGGTTTAAAGTGAAATTGTGAATCTGTAGATACATTTTGATTATCAAAATATAACAACAAATTAAGTTTTCTACAAAAGGAAATAACATCATATACAAAAATCTCCTCAGCCACTGAATATGTAGGAACAAACCCAAGTCCCTTGTTGAGCACCTCTGTTTCAACATTAATCAGAACAATCTGAGACACATTATGTAAAATAGAAATATCACCTATTTCGGTGTCATCAACCGAAACAGCACCTCCAGAGAATCAGACTCTTTTAGTGTGTTTTTGTCCAGCCTGTCTATTGTTGGTAAAGGGTTCTTATTTTGGCTGCAGGAGAAATGGATGTAACCTCTATATCAGTATCTATAGCCGAAGAAGACTCCTCGGCTGAAGATTCTGTAGTTGTCACAGGTTAGTTGCTTCTTATGGTCTCTATTTAGACCCTGAGAAAAAGTGGATTTATGTTTCCTAGAAAATTTAACAGTTTTACGAAAGGCAAATGGCTTGCCCCCAAGATAGTCAGCAGCATCTCTTTTAATTTTTTTAATTTTAAGGGCTTGTAAATCACACTTGAAAGTGGCCAGTCCTATTGTTAACAATTCAAGCTGTTTATTTTACTCCGAGTGTTCACAAAAAGATTTGACTTCATCACAACTTTGTTTAACATCTAGTGAAATCTTTAGGGATTGCCACTCATAAAATGCAACTGAAACATGTACAAACATCACAGAAGCAGCTTGTTGTATTTTAAACAATTGTTTAACCAATAAATCATCAGGGTCATGTACCATAGGCTGGATATAAATCTGCAAACTATGCGGACAATATGCTCTCGCTTCATAAGCTTTTAAAAGTCTCATGTGCCATATATTAGTGCCTAACCTTTTTAATAGAGGCAGTCAACTTTTCAAAAGCTTGTGTGCAAGTTGAAACAGATGGAAAAACAGTACCTGATTTATCTCCTGAAGGGGCAGCCACATTGTTAAATATTTGAATATCATCTTTATCCAACAATAATCCAGAACATAAAGATGTCAAATCCATGTTATTATTAACTTCCATACAGAATGAACTAGAACAGGTTCAAAAATGCCAAATACAATGAGGTGCCAAACAATGAGCAAGGAGTAAAATCCAACACGGCCAACAGCATAGACAATGAAACACAACAAAACTAAGCCAAAACTATGCACGTACAGCAGAAGTGCAGGGCCAAAAAAAACAAAAGGCAAAATCAAAAAAATGGCCAGCACTCAAACAGTGGAAAAAGATTTCAGTAAATAAAAATTAATAACAAACTGTATCCAATAGATATAGGCAAACTGGTTTTGGCTCATACCTTCATCAGTGCCTAATAGAACAACAAAATAAGTCAAAAGTATTGCATGTGGACTGCTAAAATGGGTGCACATTTTTCTCCTGGGCTTAATGGAATTTATTTATTTTATTGGTGTAGGGAGAGGGTGTATCTTTAATGGTGGTTTCTTATATGTGCTGACTTATTTTGTTGTGCTGTTTTTATTTATTAAAATCTTTTTCCCCCTGTTTGAGTGCTAGCTGTTTTTTTTTTTTTTTGGTGTGCCTTTTGATTTTTTAGCCCTGCACTTCTTCTATATGTGCATAGTCTTGGCTTGGTTTTGTTGTAAAGGAGATTACTCAATGAAAACATTTGTGTGAGTGTTTTATTTTTCTTTTTTTTTGCCTTTTTCAATCTTTTTAGATTAGCTCTATTGTTACCATTAATGCATCCACATACTAAGAAGATATGAACTGCCAAATATTTTGAGACATTGTGGATAAAGAGTAAAGAGAAAAATTGTGGACCAACATAAACCAGAGAACACTGGATGCATTAGCTTAATTTTGTTTGTAAATAAAAGTGTTTTATTTTTACTTTTGCTGCTTACGTTTTGTGTAGTTTGACTTTTTTACTACTAGTGCAAAGACAGTTATAGTACTGTTTAGTGGAATGAGCATGTATTGTTTTCTGAAATCTAAACAGGTGTTCGTAGTTTAATTTATGTGTTTTTATTATTATTATCATCATTATCATTATTATCCTCTTAGATATTAGATATTAGATATAAGAGGTATTATCCTACCTCTTAGAGATTACTTGCTCCCAATCTTAAAACCATTACCCGCTGTGCCAACACTGTATTAGAGTTGTTAAAATGTTATTAGCTAATCATGCTAGGATGTTAAAACATTATTTTAGCTAGCGACTGTTGGATGCTCATAGTGTTGTTATTCTGTTTGCTCTTTCACTGTTTGTTGAAATCTGCACTGATTGTCTTTGTTAACTGAGTGTTTGCAATAATTGTTGTATGTTAACACCAGAATAATTACATATCTTATCCCATAACATTTTTCACTCTCTCTATCTCCCTCAGCTTTTTTCCAACTTGTCAGTGGTTTTCTCTCCAGCAATCCTGACCTGCTGGCTACCTATGACCTATAATAATAGAATTTAAAACAAATATTTTTTTTCTAACGCTTCATCCCCAGTGCAGGGAAGAACCTAAACCACCTACTGTGATGTGCTGTTTAAGGAAACAAGATAAGCATAGCAATGTATGCACATCCTGTTCATTACCTCCTGCAATTGTAGTTATTTTTTTACCCTAGTTTATGGTAAATGTTAGATAAGTCTAATGCCAGCCTGGACTACCAGCAGCCATACTCTACTACTTTGCTCCCCGTACTGTTTTACTACAACCAAGGTTCTAGTTTCTTCTACTTTGCCCATTATCTTTTCACTCCGTTCTATCTTTTCTCTCTTCATGGAATCGCTGCTGCTATTACAGTGTTCTCCCACTAGATAGCAGCACTTGCCCACTACTTAGCTTGCTGTATTCTCAATTAGCATCAAAGTGCTCCCCCTAACTACTTATCTGTTACCTCCACACTCTACACATCCCAATCTCACTGTATTGTTCTCCTTTCCTACTTTCCATCCAGCAACATACTGTCCCTTACCTCCAGCTTACCTACCTGGAACTTTCATTCCACTTTCACTGATTGTCTCTCTCATTGCCCCTCATCTCTCATTGTACTTGGTCCAACCCACTCCATTCGCCCTGCGGGCTCACTTCACTCCCCTACCCTACCCCCAATTCCCAACCACCCCTAGTAGCCCTAAACTTATACTCCTAAACCACACCCCTTCCAACTCACAACCAATCATATCTTCCTCATCAGTTAAGTCACTTAAAACCTAATTACCCCTCTCTAACTTGATCTATCCTAACTCCTACCCTTACACACCATTCCTTTAGTTCAAACCACTCAAGATGCAAACACTACCTTTCCCACTAAATATTAAACTACTTCTTATTGCCACTGTTTTACCTTGTTTAACTGCATCCTACCTGCTAACCTTCTATGAACACTCTGAAGACTTCCATTTCTACTACCCCAATAAGCAAACAAGTATAATGCCATCAACAATATCCCAAAGCCATATAAATATTACATCACTACCTACCTACATACCTCCAAAGTATCACAGGTTAACCCATATTAAATATGCCAATCTAAAACCTAGAAAACCTTTAAACCAACTAAATGACCTGCACAACTCCTGTCATAAACCTCAACTATTAACTGATGGGGACATTTATCCCAACCCTGGCCCAACACACTCTGCTAATATTGAACTCCAAAGCCCTAACCCCTCTACTTGTATTACCCCACCCAGGCTCCCTAACTCACTTTCCATAGCTCACCTTAATATACATGGCATAAATAACAAAGTCACCCACCTCCATCCTATGTTTGTCAGAAACATGGTTAAAACCTTCAACTATAGATAATGAAATCTTACCACCTGGTTACAATATCCTATGAGCAGACCACAAAGTCAAAGAGGCGGGGGAGTTGCTATTCTCTTTAAAGAAGGGCTACAAATTACCATAGTAGACTTCCATCTACCTCTTGACAATAATGCAGAAATCCTTGCCATTAAACTACAATTAAACACTAGTAAATCAATAATTATAATCTGTATTTACCTACCTCCTGGCAATAACACCTGTACCCTAGAAGACATCCTTGTTGGACTCTCTTCATGTTTCCCCCAAGAGACTATAATCCTAGGTGACTTTAATATTGACTGAAAGAGCTGCACAAATGATCAGCCAACTTCCCACATTAACCTATATGGTTTCTCACAAATGGTCAACTCCCCAACCAGAATTAACAAACCCAATCATAAAGAGAGTACATTAGACTGGATACTGATAAATAACCATCAACAAATGTATAAGGCTGGAACCCTTCATGCTGATGTAAGTGACCACTCACTCATCTTTATAGTTAGGCATAGGACTGCTACTCCTAACCCAACCACTTATACAACAATAAGATCCAATAACATTTTTAATCCTGATTATTTCCAAACTGAACTTAGAGCATGTGATTGGTCACCCATAAAACACCTCCCTATAGAAGATGCAGTAAATTACTTTAACTCAACATTCTTAACAATCCTAGACTATCATGCTCCAAAATGTACTATCAGAACTAAGTCAAAGCCGGCCCCATGGCTCACTAAGGAAACTAGGCATAAAATCCTATGAAGAAACAAATTCTGGACTCTATGGAGATCCACAAAAAATCCCACAGACCAACTTAAATTCAAACAAATGAGAAATGATACAAAAAAAGCCATACTCTTAGACAAAAAAACTTTTACTGACATCTCCAACAGGCAAACCAAAGTAATCCGCAAAAATTCTGGGCTAGCATTAACAGACTTCTTCATCCTGGCCAATCTACTACACCACCCCCCACAGGTGCGAATCCAGAAAATCCCAAACAGCAAACGCCTTTAATACCTTCTTCACAGATGCCATCCAATCATTGGCCAATCAATTAACACCCAGTGGTTCTAACCTCCTAACTTTTTCTACTAACTCACTTCCTATATTCCACTTGCAACCAGTCCCAACTCACCTTATCTGTAACCTCCTACAAAAACTTAAGCCAACAACCCCAACAGCAGAACAACTACCAGCAGAATATCTGCAAAAAGCTGCCAAAGCCATAGCCTATCCTATATAAATCCTAATAAATAGAACCATAAAAGAAGGAAACATCCCTACCATCTGGAAGATCTCCAACATCATACCCCTACACAAGGGTGGCAACTCTAATGAATATTCTAACTACCGTCCAATAGCATTACTTTCTCCTTTGGCTGAAATAATGGAAAGATGCATCCATAGACAATTACTAGACCACTTACTGCAAAACAATCTACTTGCAAAATGTCAGCATGGCTTTAGGCCATTCCATAGTACTACCACTGCTCTCTTATCCTTCTCTGATAGCATAAATCATAACAAACATAACAACATTCTCTCCTCAGCATTCTTTATCAACCTCACAAAAGCTTTTGACATGGTTAACCACCACTTACCTATTAATTTATTAAAATCTCTTTCTCTTGATACTCTGGCTATACAATGGTTCCAATCTTACTTAAATAGCAGCCAACAGGCTGTGCTTTGGGACAACAACCAATCTTCCCATCTCCCTGTTACCCTGGAAGTCCCCCAGGGCTCTATTCTTGGCCCCCTCCTATTCTCAATTTATATAAATGACCTTCACCTAGCTATTACTCAAGCTACCTGTATTCAATACACAGATGATTCTACAATAATCTGCTCAGCTAATTCTTCATCTGAACTGCAATCCTTAACCCAGAAAATGTTTGCCACAGTAGAAAACTGATTTTTACAATGCTGCCTCCTCCTGACCCCCAAAAAGACAAAACTTTTACTCTTCACACCCACCTGCATATCCACCCCAATAGACTTTTCTAATAATGGTACTCTTATATCTCCAGATCTAACAACTAAACTTCTAGGAATAACAATAGATAACAACCTTACCTATGAAACTCACATTACCAGCACTATTAAAACTGTTAATAGGAAACTGGGCTCCCTTTATAGGATTAAACCATTCCTTATTCCACAAGCCAAAACTTCTATTGCTCACACCCATTTAATCTCCACACTTCTCTATGCTTCATCCATATACACAAATCTGACAAAAAGCAACCTTAACAAGCTGTCAAACACTTATAATAGCATTGCCAGATTTGCCACAGCCTCCTGTTTCAGGACCCACCACTATCATAATCTGAAACAACTAGGCTGGCTAGAGCTATAAAATCAGCTCCATTATAACCAACTCTCCATTGCCCACAAAATCCTCTTCCAACCGACTAAAACTCCAATACTTTCAAGCCTTTATACCCATATAAAAACCTTAAGACAGTATGCTCATCTAATAAATTACTAGTATCCACAAGTAAAGCCAACAATACTGCTGGCAGCTCTTTGTTCTCTAATACTGTTGGAAAAAACTGGAACCAACTTCCATATGAACTGACATCACTGTCTTCATTACCACTATTCAAACAAAAATTGAAACTTTACCTGAATATACACTGGTTGTGCCCCTGTACAAACCCCAACTAATCCAAAATATCATTGCTATCATCCTGTGATGAACTACTACTTCTTATCTACTACTTGTACTATCAAGGACTTGTACATATCAGTTCCTATTCTATCCTAAATGAGCATAAAAAAAAAATTATATTTCCTTGGGAATAGAGTTTCTAACAAACTTATCTAATGTTCTGTAATAATTTAGTGTATTCAGCTGTTGAAATGTTATGTAATTATCTGTAAAACAACTTTTGTACATATACTCTACATGTCATGTTTTAACATTTAATATAGTAATCATTCTTAGTTGGAGCTTATTTCCCCGGGCCGCTACTGAAAATGGACATATATCCAGATAGATAGCCCGGTCAACAAATGTAAACTAAAATAAAATAAATAAAAAAATGATTTCTAAGTATACATAACAGTAACACAGCAAATGAGTGGTAAATGTGTTCAGCACTGACAATCTTTAGATCTAAGTGTATGCGAGAATTACATTTCAACTTTAACCAGACATAGTATACTCATAATGTAAAAACACTGTACCCATGAGCTACCACACAGGCGGCAGTCTATTTAACGCTGAATGTGGGATAAGAGACCTGGGGACCCAGGGGGACAGTAGTCTCTCCTTTGATAATCACATCACCACAGTAGTCAGGAAATCCTTCTGTGTGCACACCTCATCACA
Source organism: Protopterus annectens (assembly GCF_019279795.1). Lineage (NCBI taxonomy): Eukaryota > Metazoa > Chordata > Ceratodontiformes > Protopteridae > Protopterus > Protopterus annectens. Next base: position 1,060,805,075 of record NC_056729.1, read on the forward strand.
AAAGGGTTCTCATCTAGGAAAAAAGAGGTTATTGTTCCCCTCTGCTCGACACTCATTAGACCCATTATAGAGTACAATGCCCCTTTTGGAATGTACCTCACAAGACATCTGCAGCAACTGGAAAGGCCACAGAAGTACCTCACAAAGAGGATTACTGGCCTGAAACAGATACCCTACACTGATCATCTCAAAAAACTCCAGCTTTACTCTGTAGCATATCGCCTACTCTGAGGTGATCTCTGCCTAACATATAAAGCTATGTCAAACCCAGAGTTGTTGGACATGCTATACCTAAAGAAATCCCAATTGTTCTAAGCTACATGCTCTAGGGACCTAAACCTTGTCACCACAATAAACAGGACATGCTGGAGGGATAGATTCCTGTCCAAGAGACTTTTTTATACTCTGGAACAAGCTACCCATCTATGTCAAGCAAAGTTCCTCATTAGCACTCTTCAAGAAAAATCTTGATAAGTGGATGGGAAATAGGAAATACACCCTGGGGATCACTTTTGTGGCTCTGCTTGACAGGGGCACAGGAAAATAACTTTCTTGGGTGGCGTATGCCAGGGAACCTTGTTGGTTAGGCTTACTTAAGCCCTTGGGATGATAACCTAGTACCTACCTATGAACCTCCTTATGTGCAAATGTGTGCTGGAGGGGTAAATAAATATTAATGTGAAGATTTAAGACATCTCTGGTGGCTGCTATAACATAATCAGGAATTGAGAAACAATTCTAAAAGAATGCTGTTTGTGAAAGACATGTAAGGGCGTCACAGTGACAATGGTGCTGCCTTACAAAGTCACCTTCAATGGTGAGTCTGTATGTCTTCCCTGGGCTCACATGGATTTTCCCCAGGCACTGAGGTTTCTCCCCATATTCAAAAGACATGCAGTAGATGGACTGAACACTCTAAATTAGGTGTGCATGTATGTGTGTATGACTAGTATAGCTAGCCTCCTGACAGTGAGTGAATACTGGCTCTAGATGATGCACCCTCATGTGCAAATACAGGAAAAAGGGGAGCATGAATGGATGGATACAGACTACTGTGTCTTCTTGATAAAAAAAAAGCAGTAAGATTCAGGATAAATCATGTAATGGTTGAGGTCAACCTACACTGTGATCAGTATCTCAGTTCATATTATGCTTCCTATATTTCTAATGATTGATAGATCTCAGGAATGCTACCGTGAAGAGTTTGTAAGAAGGTAAAGAATGTATGCTTATTCAGATTTTTCTGCCTATAAATTATGTCAAAAGTGAATTATTTTTAAATGAGGATCAAGATACAATAACCACTGACAAATATCTTACAGAGATCTATATGAAGCTAGCTAACTACAGCAGAAGCATGGGTAGCAGAGATGACAACTCACCACTATTCAAATAACTTGCAAGCAAACTGAACTAAATATTTGAAAAAAAAGTTTCTTAGTTGTACTGTGGCTTTGTAATTTCCCCTCAGATTTATTTTTTTAATCTCTCGATAACATCTCAAAAGGGAGGTGGTTTCTACTACAAAGTTTTATAATGGGAAGGGAATACTTTTCCATTGCATTATACCTAAAGATGCATAAAGATCTAGAACCTATAATTAAGGACAAACTGCAAGCCTAGAATGTAACAGGTAAATGCAGCTAGATATTCGAGAATGAATCTGCAAATTACTTTACCAACAGTACTGCAAAATTTTAAGCATAGAATGCAAAACTGATAGTGCTAGGCTTATAGGTTACATGCTAAACTTGTCAAATGTTTCCCCTCCACTCACTAGTTCTGAAACTGATGGTGCAATTTTAGTTTTGCTCTGTCTTAATTTTAGCTCATTTTGCTACTCACTAGCTTTAAATGTGTGAAACCATATTACATATGCAACACATTCTGCACCTTCTTATATGTTCATAGGTTCACAGGTGATTACTAGGCTAACGGCTTAAGATCCCTTACAAGCTTAGCCAATATAATCTAATTTTACCCAATATATGGCTCCTGGGGCAAGGGAATGGCATGGTTTTGTGCCAATGCCTTGAATATCTTACAGATTCCCCTGTCCATAAGGGATCTAGACACTACCCCAGGTGCAAATTTGCAATTGCCCATCCATTGATCCAAATTGCATTTGATAAGGGCCAGGGAAGGGGTCTGATTATTGTGAATAGGAAGCCTGTTCCAAAAAAAAGGGGGATCTCTGAGACACATATCTGTCTCTGCATCATGTTTTGTTTGAGTTGCTGACTAAGTCTAGATCCCTAGATTGGGTGACCCTCATGGTTTTTGACTTATGGTGGATGTGTAGCAGCTCCATCAGGATTGAATTTGAGAATGCCTTGTAGGTCAGGCATAAGTCACCCTTTAATAGTTGGTAGCAGACAGAGTAAAGGGATAGGGATTTTAGTCTATCCACATAGGACATGTTTTTACACCCTGTATTTTCATTATGAGGAACCTCTGAGGTCACTTCAGCTGCTCTAAATGCCTAGTAAAGTATGTACCAATTGGCACATTGTACTCGATTATTGGTCAAAGCAGGGCTGAGTACAGCCGGACTATAATTTCTTTTGATCTGGATGAAATAATTTTGATTATAAGTTTTGCCATATAGAAGGATTTCCTCACCACTGTGGACATATGGTGGTCAAAGTTCTGGCTACTGTGTACCGAGATCTCTCACCTCTGACTCTACTCTTAGGAGTGTGCTATTGATGTTGTAATTTGCAGTGATATCTGACTTACTCAAGGGTATAATAATGCATGTTTTGCATTTAGTTTTAGGCCATGGTTCTGACACATTTGTCTGATCTATACCCTCCTGAAGGATTTCTACATTGTTTGGGGATTCAGTGATAGCCCCCAGCTTGTAATCATCAGCTAGCTTTGTCATACAGAGGCCTTCCATATTAGTCTTCACTTCAGAGGAGAATATCCCAAACAGGAGTTGTCCCAGCACTGAGTCCTGTGGCACACCACAAGGACCTGTTCTCTTAGTGGATCTGGATTAACTCACTTTAACCACATGTGTCCTGAAGCCATGTTTTTAGCCCTCGTGAGCACGGTGGCATCCTGTTCTTTGGTGATAATTGGCAGTGGAATGATGGAGGGTATTTCTTGGGGGAGAACTCGGGAGATGTGGATGTGACATTTGAGCTGAATTTGTTGGCCAGCAGATTTGCTATATCTTCTGGATGACTATATGTGATGCCATCTACCACTAATTCCACACATTGTTCAGTGATGCCCTTAAGACTGCAGACATAACCAAAAAATGCTTTATTGTTATCTTTAGCTTTGGAGGCTATTTTTGCCTTTTTTCAGAGACTTGACTAGTTCCCTGATCCACTACAAATGAGTGGCTTTTTGCTATGTTATGCACATTCCCTCTTACTTCTCAACAGGATTTTCTTTCTTTTGTTGCAAAATCTATTTATACCAGGAGTCCACTAGAGTGACTTGTTTTTGCAGTTTGACCTGGGTTTATTTCAGTCTGATCCTGCACTTTCTGTGCAGTTGTTTATATGGTTGTACAGAGTTTTTGTGTGCACTTCTGCAGAGGTTTCTGTGCTTTCTGGATTTGAGAGAGCTTGGAAACTAGCTATGCTATCCCTTAATAGGGGGTAATTTACCTTAGAGAAGTTCTTAAAGTTTTTGGGGTTAGGTGGAGGGACTAGTTTTACCTTTATTACAGTGGAGACCGCTTTGTGATCTGATCTTAAGAGTGATGGCCTCAAACTACAGGGGGTGCAGCGCTCCCCCATATATGACTACCAGGTGTAGGATATTTGATGCCTTAATGGAAGTGCAGACTACCTGCTCCAGGGCATGTGAATTTACAAATTCAAGAAATCTTTGGCCTGCATGTTAGTCATAATGTATGCTTCCCAGTTAAAGGAGGGTAGGTAAAATCACCCCTGAGTATGGTAGAGGGCTGGGAAAAAAATTGCCTGAATCTCCTTGTGTTCTGACTGTACTTCTCAAACATTTTGGAAATATAGAGTATATTTTAGTGCATTTATTAAAACTGTATTTTCCTTCATATTGCTACAACTTAAGTGCTCTAGGTTGCACTGCACTGAATTGTTTGTGTTTTAGCTGCTATTCTGTATATATAGACTTCTCTGTGTATGTAGACTAGCTACTTATTCTACTGTATTACTGCCTCTTAAATTGTTTTTCAGTTGTGCACTTGCCTTGCTTCATTTAAAAAGTTTTAAATTGCTAATTTTGTAGAGTTTTAATTGCATTTACTGTTTAGGGCTACACACAAGTGCATTAGCCTTTTCTGTGTTTATTTACTGTATTATTGCATTGTTTAGCCTGTTTTAACAAAAAAAAAACAAAACAAACAAAAAAAAAATACTATCTTGTTTGCTCATTTTCTGCCTTTCCTAGCTAGTATAGTCCAGATCCCAGGCTTTTCTTGTCTCAGGACTTTGTTTTCTGTGTTCAGAGCTATCCAGACCTTGCTGTGGTAGACGGAAGTCCTACTGCTTACCAGTGGGAGTGGTGAGCATTGTACTGCCTATCTAACACTAGAGGAGTGGTTTCCAGCTCTGAAATTGTAATTTTATTAGGCTTTTTGGGCTGATTTTTATCCTTTTCAACTTTCTGGCTTAAAAATGTGCGTGTTTGCACATTTTTTGCATCATGCAGCACTGCTGGGCTACGGTTAAACTATTCCAGGTGCCAGAAAGTCTGATCTTCAAATTTTCCCTTAGAACTAGCTGGTTTCTCAGTAGTAGCACTAAAATCTGAACCCCTGTGGCTAGCACTTGCTCCAGAACCTTCTTTAAAGCACTAGGAAGTCTTAAACTAATACAAGCACTCAACTCTCCTTGTCAATAAGGAGAAATTAATTGTAGGCACTAAACAGTCTATAATTGCAAAGTACCTTGCAAAGGTGAGGGAAAACGGCTCTTGTACTTTACAAAAAAAGCACCTAAACAGGCATGCCCAAGGGTCAGCTTCTGGTGATTCCTCCTGTTCACCTGGTGAATCTGGGCAGACTGGGGCAATGCAGCAACTGCCTCATGTACACAGACAACCCTCTCCTCCTACCACCCAACACTACAACCTGCGAGAGATGCACTTATATAGCCAAACTGGAAGCAAAGCTCTCTCCAGCCCAGATTGTGCTAGACAGTCAAGAGGAGAAGGTTAACACCTGCACTACATGTCAAGCAATGCATAGCCCTTCAAAATCCGCACCACCAACACCCAAACATAGCAACACTAAACCCACATATGCGGAGGCCCTTAACATTAACCTGCCCAAGCAACAAGGACCTCCGAAGCTGAAATGCAAACAAACACCAGTCACAACCAAAGTGACACATAGTTCACAACACCAGTGTGCCACCTAACAACAGCCCCTAAGGCAAGACAATGTACCCAACACTTTAGTCATAGGTGACTCTATAGTCAGGCACACTGATGTCCAACTCACCAGGCCGAACAAAGAAAAAATAACAGTCAGCGGCCTGTTGGATGCCAGGATCTGCTACATAACGCATGCACTCAAGTCACTCCACAAGTACAAATATGACTCTGTTATTGTCCATGTTGGAGTGAATGACTTGAGACGTACCTCCCTGGACTACATGAAAAGAGACATGGAAGAGTTCTCAGATCATGTGGCCCAGGAAGGTATGACCCTATCCCTGAGTAGCATCCTGCCTTCGCCCAGAATGATACCACAGTATAAGGACAAAATGATTGACTTCAACAATTGGCTAAGCTTCTGGTGTCATTCAAAGGGGATCCAGTATCTGTCTGCCTGGGAAGACATGATCGACAAACCATGATACTTTGCCAGAAATGGTCTGCACCTGTCACCCCTGGGATTCAGGTTACTGGCTAAGGCTCTTGCCACCACTATAGTGCCTTTTTTAGGTAAAGTTCAAAGGACAAAACCACCACCGTAACAGATACAAGCATGCAAAATCTGAAGGTAATGCTACTCAATGCTAGAAGTCTAAACATCAAAATGCACTCTCTCGAGGCACTCCTAAAATGGAGGACATCGATATCTGTGCAGTAACTGAGACCTGGTTCAAGGCTCCAGAGAGCACCCCTGCAGTGCCAGGCTACAACTCTTACCACACTTTTCGGCCACCAAACCAAGACCGAAACACTAAAGGTGGAGGAGTGTCCATATTCACCAAGGATATTCACACCTCCAGGCTAGTTGCCCAACACAATGCATCTGAAATTCTCCAGGTGCAACTAACACTAGGTAAGACTGCAATCCAAACTGTAGCTTGCTACAGATCCCGCACCATGCCCCAAGATTCTCACTACACCTTTCTAAACATACTGGAAAATATTAAGATACAATCAAACACCCTAATACTGGGTGATTTCAACTACTCTGCCATTAACTGGGAAAACTACTCGGGTACCAACACCTTTTCCCAACGGTTCTTGGAATTCATAAATTCCAATGCCCTGGATCAACTAATCCATTGTCCCACCAGGGACTCCAGTATCCTAGACATGGTCATTACCAACATGGAGATAGATGCTCCACACCAGTGGTCACCCCCTCATTGGTCAGGTCTGACAATAAGCAAATCACCTTTGGCATCCACATCCCACCCCACCCCCCCAGTAAGGAAACCTCTGTAAAAAACTTCTCCAAAGCCAACTTCATGCTACTCAAGTCAGAAGTGACAAACTTCATGACACCCATGCAGACGGGAACTGAAAGTTCAACTGCTGAATCCTACACTAAGACACTGTACGGGCACTTCCACTCTTGCATGAATCGTGCCATCCCAAATAGAACCAAGATGCTCCCCTCCAAAAAAAGGAAGTCAATCTGGTGGTCCACTGCCATAAACAAGGTATACAACAGAAGGAAGAAGCTGTTGCAGAAAAGAGGAAAATCCCAGGATGCAGAAACCTTCATTACCAACCTCAGTAAGAAGCTGATATTCATAGAATGTGGCTTATAGGCTCATAGATTACTAGTAAGCTAACTGCCCTTGCGAGCCATTTTAAGCCTAGCCAATTACAGCCAATTATCCCTTGTGAGACACAAACCCTGCATCTTGTGCTTATAAGGTAAACACCTTAACCATTAGGCCTCCCTCCCAACCCCTTATAAAATCCTCCAAAGTTAGTTACGAAAATAAAATTGCCAAAGATTCCAAAGGCAACCACAAGGCATTCTATAGTTATGTTAAGAATTTAAATGGCAATGCTCAGATCTGTTCTGAGCTACAACAGAATGGCATTAAATATACTGATCCCAAGGATATTGCCAATATCCTGGCAAATTGACTTAGTGCCAACTTCATCCCCCTCTCACCCCCTAAAGGGCCCATCTCAATACCAAAAGATTGCCAAATTCCGGTAATAACAGCCACACAGGTAGAAACCGCATTCTCCAAAGCTAAGAATACAGCATCCATGGGACCAGATGACATCCCGGGCTATGTACTACATGAACTACAAAATGAACTGGCACCTCACCCAAGTGTCATGTTTAATCATAGCCCCACCTCAGGCTTCATGCCCACTGAGTAGTGCAGAGCTACAGTTATCCCACTCCACAGGGGGAGATCCAACTTGGATCCCGTGAACTACCATCCCATCAGTCTGACGAGACTGATCTGCAAGGGCATGGAACATATTATCATAGAACTTATAAACAAAGACATTGGCAACCTTCAAACACTGGACCCCACCAAGTTTGGGTTCATGAAGGGCCGATCTTGTCTCCTGAACCTGATTGACTTCTTCGAATCAGTCTCCAGAGCTGTGGACAAGGGTAAGGCAGTCCACACAGCCTATCTGGACCTCGCCAAGGCCTTTGACACCACCCTCCACTCTGGAATTATAGATAAACTTACTAAGCTGGACATAAATCCTTACATCACTCAATGGGTTGCCAACTGGCTTACTGACAGAACCCAGACTATAAAAGTAGCCGGCTCCAAATCCAGCTCCAGACAAGTGACAAGTGGACTACCTCAGGGTTCAGTCCTGGGACTGCTCTTGTTTGGCATCCACTTCTCTGAAGTACAGGCCAACACTAAGGGACTCTGGCTAACAAAGTTTGCAGATGACTGCAAACTGGGAGCCATTATTGAATCCCCAAATGATGTGGATATTCTACAGAAGGGCCTTACAGAAACAGATGCTTGGTGCCAGAGCCATGGGCTCAAGCTTAATGCCAAGAAATTTATAGTTATCCCCTTTGGGAAAAATCATGTACCCATGAATTGCCACATAGGTGGCAGTACACTAAACACCGTAAGTGTGATGAGAGACTTAGGGACACAGGTGGACGGTTGTCTCACCTTCAATAACCACATCACCACAACAGTCAGGAAATCCTTCTATGTGGCACACCTCATCACTAAGGGCTTTTCATCCAGAAAAAAGGAGGTAATTGTCCCACTGTATGTATCCCTCATTAGACCCATTATAAAGTACAACGCTCCATTTGGTATGTACCTCAAAAGACATCTGCAGCAGCTGGAAAGGCCACAGAAATACCTCACTAAAAGAATCACAGGCCTAAAGCAGATGCTCTATGTTGACCATCTAAAAAACCTCCAGCTATACTCTGTGGCATATAATCTACTCAGAGGCAATCTCTGCTTAACATACAAGGCCATGTCAAACCCTGAGCTGTTGAACATGCTACACTTAAAGAAATCCCAATCCCTCAGAGCCACATGCTCCAGGGATCTAAACCTTGTCATCACAATGAACAAAGCATGCAGGAGGGATAGGTTCCTGACCCAGAGACTCCCCATACTCTGCAATAGACTGCCCATGCATGTCTAGCAAAGCCCCTCCTTGGTCCTCTTCAAAGGGAACCTTGACAATTGGATGGGAGATAGGAAATTCACCCCGGGGATCATGTCAGTCACCCTGCTAGACAGGGTTCCAGGGAAGTAAATATTGTGGGAAGAAACATCCAGGGGAATTGTTATGGCTAGGGTTGTATAGGCCCTAGGACCGATAGCCTAGTATCAACCTATGAACCTATGAACCTATGGTGAGTGATTCTAGTAACGTCATGTATGATGACTGCCAAAGTGCTTTCTGTGGCTTTGAACCATGTTTCAGTAACTGACAGATTCAGCATTCTCCAGGGTGAGGAGAGCTTTTAGGGAGTGCAGTTTCTTGTTAAGACTCCTAGCAGTCCTAGCTTATCCTGAGTAGCTTTTCTTATGCTGGAAGGTTTGTCTGTTTGGTAATGTATAAAAAAGGCACTATAGTGGTGGATAATGTTTGGCCAATATCTGAAAGCCTAGAGACAGCATGTGAAGACCATCCCTATCAAAGCGGAGTGGCCTTTCCACCATGTTCTCTCAGGCTGACAAATATTGGACCCCCTCTGGAAATACACCAGTAGCTAAGCCAATTGTTATAGTAGATCATTTTCTGCTGGTATCATGGCATCATCCTTGCTGATGGTAGACTACTCCTCAGTACTAGGCTTATACCTGCCTGTGACACATATTCTGAGAGCTCAATCACATCTCTCTTCATATAGTCCAAGTAGGTACATCTCAGGTCACTAGGACTATGAATGAGTCATACTGGCACTTAGTGGTAAGTGACCTGAGTGCTTGCATGAGCTGGTGGATCCTGGCCCCTGACAGGCAAATAACTATAACCTTCTTCTTATCTAGCCTTTTAAGAAGGACATCAGTGTATCTTATAATGGATTGTGCTATGACCAGAATATTGGGTTGTGGTGTGTGTTCCCTTATTGGCTTGGTAGTTGAGATATAATGAGATGTGGCTGTATGTGTTGTGATGTTGTTTGTGTGCATGCAGGGTTTCTGAAGACTACACCTGAGAGACCTTTGAAGTTTGGATAAGTTACATGTGAGCACCTCCACAAATGCAGATCTATGTGTGTGGTCCTTTTTACTTGAAGTGAGACGTGTGTGAGTCACTGGCAACTTGTTTGTTGCTTTTCATTTTTGTATGTGAGAGTCTAGCCTCCAGTGTCAATGCATAACTATATCCCTCACATGCTGTATTTGTCTGGGTATTAAGTGGTTGTCAGTGTATAAAAGGCAATTGCTGCATTTTCTCAGGATGCCTATGTCAAAGAAGATGGATACAGAGATATCAGGAAAGTATCCATCCATAGTTGGAGGTCCTAATGGATAGGAGTGCAGGGTGTTTGTAACTGAACAAGGGAAAGGTGCTTAACTGGTGTAATCTGCAGCTAACTTAACCAGCGATGCTATCCAGCACTCAAACCAGATTATCTCTGAGCAGTGATAGTCCTGGGAGCCACAATAAGGTGAGGTAAACCTAAACAGTCCTAATTAAATGCATAAATGCTGCTCACATCACAAACTAGTTACCCAGTAAGTAACACAGGACTGTGGTGCTTTTACAGGGAAATTTCAACTTTTGGTGATTGCATATATACAAGGCACCAGTAACCATCACTGCCCGAAGAGCAGCTTCACTCAAATGTGAGGCTTATATACGATCAGAAAAAAAAAATTTACACTAAATGTGCCATAAGACCAATCAGTTAAGCAAACAATGAGTTTTCTAACAGTAATTCCCAGGTGAGATAGGTGAAATCAGCCCTCTCCTGCCACAAGAATACAGACTTTGACCTTCTTAATTAAAAATGACTGGTTTGGAACCCAAATGTTAAGGAACCATAAAGAGATGCCTGATACCAACAAAAAAACACTAGATACAATGTATATCAGTGCAGAACAACAGCCCTTACATCAGCTTGAAAGTACAACTTTAAACTACTTTAAACTTTAAAGAAGTACAAAAAAAAACAACGAATAGCTGAGTAAACTTCCACAGTATAATGAAAATAAGCAATGGAAGTGAAAAATGATACTTAATTTCTTTTGTCTTGCCAGGAATGACATCAGATGTTTACAAGTCCAATTTATATATTCATTTAATTAACGTCCAGTGTATATACCTATTTATTTATCTATTTATTTATTTAGTCATTCATTCATTCATTTCCTTTTATTTATTGAGTTGATGCATCTCATGATAATTCCAAAAGGATTGCTATTTTCCTCTGGAATAGTTCAGTTGCTTGCTTGAGTTTTGTGTAAAAAAGTGATTTCTCTGACTTCTGAAAATTTGTATGAAAAGGAGAAAACCAGCAAGAAGAAGCAGCAACAGAATTAGAATAAATAGGAATGCAGAACACGCCTCCCTGTATGAAAGGGTCTGGGTGCTTTCTACCCTCAGAAAATACAGTTTGCTTTTATTCGGGATGGGGTTTTAGGGAGCTGATATGCCATAGAGTGCATTTGAAATAAAAAGATCACATGTAATTGACCTATGCACAACAGGTAGTGCGTTACTGGTACTTAACTTGTAGGCTAACTTCTCTCCTCAGAACTCATTTGGTAAGCACAACTCACATACACATCCATCCCAGAGAACTTCTACTAAAGCAGCTTTAGCAGTGTTTGTTAAATGCGTATACATGTCAAGTTATCAATTGCAGTTTTGGTGAAGGCACATAGATTGAGTGATGTTTGCTGAAACTACTTTTATTAAACCTCAAACGCATCCTTCTTTTATATGCGTGGGAAACCCCCCTCAACATATATATATATATATATATATATATATATATATATATATATATATATATATATGTGTGTATGTGTGTGTTTGTGTGTGTGTGTGGTGTGTGTGGTGTGTGTGTGTCTGACCTTTGAGGTCGTGCAACGGAGGAGAAAGATGACACCTCCACTACCAATGAAAATTCTGTAGGCGAAAGGATCCATAGCTATTGCTCTTCACCGAAACTAAATTTATTGACTTGACAGGGAATCCGTTAAAAAGACATTCCCTAAGCTCTCCAGGCTACAGACTAAGAAGCCTCAGACAGCATCTCACCCAGAAGGTTACCCACCTTCACCCTTCACACCCACAGCCACTAGCTATACCTCTAAAACTCACAAAGGTGCAGACTTCTAGCCCATATTACACACTGTGACTGCATCTACCATGGTAATGTCTTAGTAATAGGTGACTCTATTGTCAGGCACATTTGCACCACCCTCACCACTCTGGATAACAGAAGAGTAACAGTTAGCTGACCTTTTAGAATCAGAATCCAGGATGTAACAAGAGCTGTTAGATCCCTCCATCATGACAGATACGTTTATGACCTGATAGTGGTCTATGTGGAAGTGAATGACCTTAGATGCTCTACCGAGGGGTCCATACAAAAGAATATGATTGAGCTTGCTATGCATGTGTCTGTGGAAGGAAAGGCACTGGTCTCGAGTGGTATTTTCCCATCACCCAGAATGATGACAATATTCAAAAACAAGTTAATTGGATTTAATAATTGAATATGTAATCAATGTCATTCTAGAGTGATCTAGTATATGTTAGCTTGGGATTAGATGGCTGACAAACCTTCCTGCTTTTCCAGGGATGATCTTCTTCTCTTAGCAAGGCCTTTGCATTCTGGTTAAAGCCTTTGCTGCCCCCATGGTGTGATGCGTTTTCTAGGAAGAGTCCATCTGATGGACAATTCCAACCTTGTAAATTCTAATTTGGAACACATTATTATGGTTCTACTCAATGTCAGGAGTCTTAACAAAAATAAATAAATAAATAAAATTGGCCAAACTTGAAGCTGTCCTGCAACTTGAGCTCATTCACTTATGTGTAGTTACAGAGGCAAAGTTTCAGAGCAATGAAAACACTCCCTGTATTCCTGAGTATAGTGTTTATCACATCTTCAGACCTACTGGCAGTAGGGGGTATCCATATTTGCTATGGGTATCTTCACCTCAAGCCAGATTTCTACATTTGAACTCCTACATGTCCAAATCCTCATAAACAAGACTAATTTACACTTCTTAGGTAGTTATAAAACACCATCTATATTCCCTTCAGAGCATGATAGCAATATTAACACATTAGCTGAAATCCCCATTAAACCCAACACCTTTTTACTGGAGGACTTCAGCTATCCATCAATATACTAGCTAAACTACACTGCCAATGATCAGCATGCCCAGTGCTTCTTTTGACATCATAAATGTTAAGTATCTTTTAGAAATAGTTAACCTTCTTAGTGGAGGCCTCAATATCTTTTATCAGTTCTCACAAATATGGTCACTTCTTGCACATCTCTATGTGTATCATCCTGCCTTGTTAAATTTGACCATAAATCAGTCACCTTTTCCTTTAAAACTGATGGAACATCCCATGTAAATACCTAAATGTTTAGGGATGTCTTAAAAGCAAACCTTCTTCAGTTACTTGATGACCGAAATAAATTCCACTGTAACCATCCTCCAATGGTTCTCTTTGCTAAGGCTGTTCCCCATGCATCTGATTTCTACTCCCACTTAAATAGTTGTATTGCTAGTCCCTATTCATGCCAAATGTAAAGAGAAATTTAAAAATAAATAAAACAACAAGAGAAAGAAATTGTTTATATGAGGTCTCATTCTACCTACCTTAAGAGTGCATGTAAGCAAATCTGTAAAGATCTTAAGGGAACCATTTTGAAGTTTAAATCTGTTAATGAACTTAAAATAGCCACTAAAACCAATAATAACTGCAGAATATGTCAGGAAGTTAAGAACACCCAACAATATTTGGAGCTAATCCACAATAGTATTGCATATTCTGACCCAAAGGAATCAAGTAATATCCTAGCTGATAAATTTAGTGCAAATTTTATTCTGCCACATATACAGCTATTCTAGAGATTCCACAGTCCCAGCCACCCTCTTTAATTACTATGAAGCAAGTTCTCTCATCTCTCGCCAAAGCTAATAATAACTCCTCATCCATGAGCTTTCATAAAATATTAGGTTGCCTGATTATAAGTGCCAATTATGGCCTATTTGAAACCTTACTTAATTTATTTTATTGATGCCTCTCCACCAGGTACATTCCTGAAGTCTGGAAAACAGATATTATAGTGCCATTAGACAAAGGTAGCCCAACTAATGTCCCTGGCAACTACGGACCTATTAATCCCACTAATAGGTTCATAGGTAGGTACTAGGCTATCGGCCCTGGAGCCCATACAAGCCTAGCCAAAAAATGTACCCTGGCTTTCGCCACCCAAGAAAATTATTTTCCTGTGCCCCTGTCGAGCAGAGCCACAGAAGTGATCCCCGGGGTGAATTTCCCATTTCCCATCCAATCATCAAGATTTTTCTTGAAGAGTGCTAATGAGGAGCTCTGTTTGATATAGATAGCTTTGTAAGTAAGGCAGAGATCGCCCCTGAGTAGGCGATATGTGATGGAGTAAATCTCACGTGTAAAGCTATAGAACATATTATCTCAGATCTCATTAATTTGGAAATTGAAAATATCTTATCCCTGGATCTTCATCAATCTGACTTTTTCAAAAGAAGGTCCTGCATTTTTAACCTTGGTAATTTATTTGAAACTGAAGTAATGGATAGCAATTATCCAGTACATTCAGCATATGCACACCTTGCAAAGGCTTTCGGCACTATTGCCCATGCAGGCATTATTTACAGGCCTGTAAATATGAATATAAATCCTTACATTGTGCAGTTCAAGCCATAAAAAAGGCAAGCCTTTTTTACATCCCATTTCTTCACAGCGCAAGCAGTACCTCAAAACACCCAGAATGGCAGTTGGCACATAGGATTAAGTAGCTAGTAACAAGGTGTTCTCTATTGTCTAGTGGCCCAGAGTTTGATTCTGTCAGCTTCTATTGCCTAACTGTGTAATTCTGAGCAAGTCATGTAACTAGACAGTACTCCTAGGTTGAGTCTGAAAACGTTCCATGGAGAACTCTACCCTAGTTCTTCTTCTGGCTTTTCCCAGTTAGGGGTTGCCACAGTGGATCATCTGTCTGCTCATGATTGGCAGTGATGTTTTACAGTGTCAAGTTGCCACCCCGGTGCCCAACATTCCACAGAAAGCACACACACACTCACACCCAGGGCCAATTTAGAGCGTCCAGTCCACCTACTGCATGTCTTTGGGATGAAACCAGAGCACCCAGGGAAAACCCATGAGACCACAGGGAGGATATGCAAACTCCGCACAGAAGGCACCCCAACCGAGAATCGAACCAGAGAACCTCTTGCTGTGAGGCAGCAGCACTAACCGCTGCACCACTGCAGCCACCCAAGAACTATAATCTAGTTAAAATATACAAATAAGTAAATAAATAAATAAAGCACTAACCCTTCATCAACAGATAAATAAAACATGCCAGCATGATAAATTCATAGCCTAACGTATCCCTCACCTTTGGAAAAAAACTTTTACTACATGTCAAGCAGAGTAATACCCTTGTCACCTTCAAGCTAAACCTAGATAAATGGATGGGCAGCCGTAAAATCTCCCCTGATTTATCTTGTCTTATCATACTTGAGGCTGGAGGGAGCTTTTGATTTTTTTTTTTTTTTGACTAGGCTTGTAATGGTCTACAGAGTAATTGTCTGGTAGTTATCCATGAACCTATGAAGCTTTGCATGAGCAGTCATGACACATGAAGACTCATAGTTGTATCAGAAATGTTAAATTGTCAACAATGTGTTAAGTTCATCAGAGCAAGCCTCATAGCTTAAACCGGACTGGCATAAACTTTGTGAAAGCTTGCTGCATTGCCTGGAAAATTAGTAGAATTTTAAGGTGTGTCTCCTGTTTGACTTTGGTAAATGAAAGACTATGATGTCTTTATAGATCAGGGTTATTTGAGTACAAGGTTTGAAAAAGGGGACTGAATTGTTGCTCTGTAGCCTATGTCATAGTATAATACATATATTTTCTTTTCACAAATCAACAGCTGATCTCAAAACACAATTGTACTGAAACTATATCTAAATCAGGCCTGAAACTATCACTGTAAGCAAAATTGGTACTATTTTGCTTTGTTTGCTAGAAAATTAATTCTGTCATGTATTAGAATAAAACATCATTATTTTTTCTTAACTAAATGGAAGCCAAACTCAAGATTAACTACCACATTTATTGTACAGTTATGCTGCTGCCTATTGAAATACAAGCACAAACGTTTCTTCTGCTCATAGCCGGCTTTAGGCACCAGCGAACCCTGTGGTAGCTGGGGGCCCCCTGTTCCTTGGGTGCCCCCAACCTCAGCAAGTTATCTTATTACTTTGTAACATGTCTGTAAAAACTAACAAAAGCTAATAAAGCAATCTTGTATACTTAATAAACCAGGTGGGTAATAACTCTTTTTATACTACCTTTAAAATTCAAAGGTATGTCTGGTTATAGTAATAGTGTTTTATCACGTAACAGGCTTCACAATTCCATTAAAT
The DNA here is from genome assembly GCF_019279795.1 of Protopterus annectens. Classification (NCBI taxonomy): domain Eukaryota; kingdom Metazoa; phylum Chordata; order Ceratodontiformes; family Protopteridae; genus Protopterus; species Protopterus annectens. Next base: position 1,060,821,355 of record NC_056729.1, read on the forward strand.
ATTTTACCAGTGACATAGTACCCCTGACTTAGTTAAACCCTGCTGGTGGGCATTCTCTCGACTAAAACTGACAACACAGTCAGCTTTAGGTATCTGCAATACCTGTGGTTGCAAGGGGGCCCCTTAATTTCCTTGACTATGTGGGGACCTCAAAAACTTACTGCTGTTTAGGGAAAATGACAGAAAAAATGTATTGATTTCCTGATTATGCTCTTTAACCTCAGGGCAGTGAAATGACATTGTTAGGATAAAGGTGATAATGAACATAAGCAAGGTAAGCAGTAGAAAGATCAACAGCCCAGAGAGAACGATCTTAGTGTAAACCTTTGATTTTAAGAAGAGTTGATGCTTCTGATCTTCAGGGATTTTTATAAGTACTGGTAGAACACCAGATAGTCAACTTCGTTGCTGAAGAATTTAACACAATAACAAAAATAATAGTAAAATAAAGGCTCAAAATCAGGAGCATGTTTTAAATATTACTCCAGTTCACTTAAAAAGAATAGAATAACACCCTCTACATCAATGTGAATTTTTTGGACAATTGGAAGCTTAAAACTCTGATGCCTGGATTTATTGACTGTCTGTAATCCTGAATGATTTACCAGCACATCAAATTTTACAAACGACAGAGCAAAATCAGGGAAGGTCTGTGAAATCAGAGACTGTGACAGGTATGCATTACTCCTCAATCAGGTAAATGAAAGTGATACTCCTGCTGCTTTTTGGCAACTGCTAAACAACATTCATTGATCTGGTGTGGCAGTACTAATGTTGCAGAATGTATTGTTATTTGCTGAAATAAGTACAAAACTAGTATTGCTATGGCGTGTGTGTGTGTGTGTGTGTGTGTGTGTGTGTGTGTGTGTGTGTGTGTGTGTGTGTGTGTGTGTGTGTGTGTGTGTGTAAAAAATAGCACTGATTTTTATCTGTGCATGCACCCAGTAATGCCAGGACACACACATTATTCTTCAGGATATCAATAAAATGCATCCTGCAAGTAATTATATTTCAAAAGTAATGCACAAAATATACCACAGAACAGTCAGACACTTCAGTCTTCATGGAGTCTGGGAGGCCCCCACTCCCAAGACTGTATAAATTAATATAGGGGGCACCCTTAATCATTCTTGAGTGTGTGGGTACCCCACAAAAGCTGCTGTTGGTTGGGGAAAAATGAGAAAAAAATGTATTAATTTTCTGATTATGCTCTTTAACCTGAACAGGCCTGAGCCTGTTAGGATAAAGCTGATAATGGTCTCTCCTTTCAACTGCACCCATTCTAAAACCAGCCTTGCTCAGATTTGTGTGTACAGTTAGCGTTGAGGAGTGAGGAGGCATGCTATGTATATGTATGTCAGCAGTCACTTGAAATACTTCTGCTTTCATCCCAGTCTAACACCAGAGGGATGTATAGGCAGTGACTGTCTTTTTGTGGGGGTTAGGAAGGCAGGCAGCATTCTCAGATGAGAAGTATATATCCAGACACCTGGCTTGCTAGTTTATTGTGAGCTACTATTTTATCATCTTTCAAGATTAAGCCTTAGGCACAACTTATGTCCTTGAAAAAAAAAGTAAGACTGAAATTCTTATATTATTCATATTTTTGTTTAGGACACACTGGATTAAAATGTTGGGAAAATGCTATAAAATATACCCCACTGCATCTATAACCCTATGGCGTCTTGGGCATTTCCTAAATGGTTATTGCTGTGCTGTCTTTATCAGAAAAGATGTGTTGAAACAATGCAAGGAAAACTAAAGTTGAACAGCAACACTGAATTTCTTTCCTTAACCTTAATTTGTTTTCAAGCCATTACTGGATGAAAATGCCTTATAAAAAGAAAATAAAAACAACTTTAAAATGCACATCAGAGCATATAGACATGAATGGCTTCTTGAAAAGGCTAAAGAGTATGAAAAATGTGAGAAGGGGGGGGAAGTAATGTGCATGGTATAGGGAGCCCAGGAATGGGGGAAACGGAGGGGAGGACTGGAGGGTGTGTGTGTGTGTGTGTGTGTGTGTGTGTGTGTGTGTGTGTGTGTGTGTGTGTGTGTGTGTGTGTGTGTGTGTGCACGCACGTGGCTGAAATATTCGGCCTAGGGTGCCATTTCATCTAAGTCCAGACCTGTACATAGAAATGTAATGTATCACTGTTACAAGCCAGTAACTGTGAATGTCTGTCTGTGAGATGGGTGAACATAGTGTGGTAAATAGGCCTGTTGTACTGTAAGAGCATTGTAGCTACAGGTCAGTCTGTACTTGCTACTCCTAAAAGTTTGCAGCACGAACTAAAAGGTTGATTAGGAGGGTGCAGTGACAGGGTGATATATAGACTCGGAGTGCCTAGGGTCCCCCAACTTGATATTTTGCTGTGGGCCCCCAAAATGCTAACATCGGCCCTGCTTCTGCTTATATTCAACATCTACCTTTAATAATTTAGCAATACACCTTTTACTTGTGCTCTTCAAATGAGAATATTTTATACATATTTATGTTCATTTATGTGATTTAGAATTCCTAACTATGCTCTATGTTAAATGAATTTCTACCTTATTCCAGTAGATGGCGCCAGAGCCTGTATTTGAATATTTGATACCTTTGTTGTTATTTCAAAAGCAGCTTTATTAAAGAATGTCTAGAAGTGATGTGAGAGGTACATTCCCTGCCATAATAAACACAACTAAACTTTTGCACTGTTTTCTGTGAGGAAACTAAAAATCCTAAGGCAGAAACAATTCATAAAAGCTGTGAAATAACCACAGTGTGTTTAACATGGTAACATCATAGTTCACATACACTTTGTGAAGCACTTGGACAGACTGAATGCTGAAAACACAGCAGGGAGAATTCTCATAGCTCTCAGCCTTCTATCTCCAAAATGCAGACTGCTACCTCTTGAATTGTGGAACAAACAGACAAAATATGGAACACTTACTAAGCACTTAAAAACATCTTCAACTAGGAAACTGTGGGGATGGTTAAAAAGTGTTACCTTATATTTATAAAATGTTCTTTTGATGAGTTAATATGATTTAGTATTTACCATGGATATCAGTTAAAAATTCTTAAACACTGAATGTGTGACAGACCCTTTCAATTTGTAAGTATAAGCAGAGACTTTGTAAGACTCAAAATGCGGATTTTCCTCATGATAGACAATTAAACAGTATGCAAATTCTGCTTTACAGATGGGACTAGAAACCTCTTACAAAGAAGGCTTTCATACTGTATAAGCAGAGTAAAAAAAAGCCTAGGCAACAGCTATTATATATGTGTGAAAACTAGGTAACAAGTTAAAGAAATTGCTGGTAGTATCAGTGAAAAATGTTATAATAAGCAATGATGCTTCCCTATAGATTGCGCTAATCTAAACAGTTCCATGATAGCCCAATTGATAGACTATGATTGCATTACTGAGTCTACCATTACTGCTGTCCTGTTTGTCTGTGTTTGACCGGTTGAGGTATCTCTTTGATTTGGGTTATTTTTGCTCCATGAACCCTCCTGCTGAATACAGGTACCACAGACTTCATCAACTGCCCATCAGTGCCCACTCATTCAATCCCAAGACAGAGGACTCAGCAACAGGAAATGTGGCCTACATCACAGCAAGATTGAAGGCTGTCAGTGTTAACATGTCTTATCCTTTTCTGTCAGGGGGAATTGTAAAAAGAACTTCACAATATGGCCCTTGCACATTTTCATATGTACTGCACATTTACTTCAAAGGTTCTGCCCTACCTTCTTTAACAATATTTATTGTGCTTATATCCCATTGTCTCCAGTAGGAATAAAAATGGTAATAATTAAAGAGCCCCTCACCCATCACCCCTTTTTTGAGGATGGACGTAGGGGATTATGTGTTCCACCTTCTATCCAACACTTAAACCCACAATACTCACATAATAAAGGATGCCATATACAATTAAAATTCAGCTGGTCATATGAGTTTGGTGGATGATTGTTACAGGGACTTCCTGAGGTATTTGGACAAGGGTTTCTGTATTACGTTCTTAATGCTTTTGAATATTGTTCTTGATTTACAAGGATTTAAGAAGAGGGCAGATAACCTCCCTTATGGACTGTTCTCCAGTATTTTTGGACAGTTGCATTACTGGACAGTGTGCGAGGCAATAAACACTGATGCTTTCTTATCTACTTGCTTAAAATACTGGAACTAAATGGTAGAAGTGCAGTGCATGCTTCTATGGCAGGATAATCAAGAGAGATTACAGTTGCTCAGGGAGTTGCAGATCTATTCAGCATTATTATTATTATTTTTTTTTTGTATATTTTTCACCCACAGGAAAACATTGACCTCAAGTACCGTTTCAGACTCAGTCTGTGAGCACTGTCTGACTTATTCAGCGGCATACATTAGGCAAATGGCAGATAAGGGAATGAAACCGTTGACTGCAGCATGAAGCTCATTAACAAGTCATAGTTTTAATCCTCTGCACTGACTGTCAAATTTAACACAGAAAGTCAAAAGACCTAGACGGTCTGCTAATGCATTAAATCCTTGAGCAGACTTGATAAACCGGACAGTTGAAATTAGAGAAGGGAAAATATTTGAGAAGGGATTGATAAAATCTTAAAGACCACTTTTTGTTTTAAAACTACTAGAGACAGGCAATCTAAAATTAGGTTGGGAAAAGCTTTGTAACGTGGAGATATAAATGCTTCGGTGGTCACAAATCTCATTGTTTCAAAACATTCCACTAAGGGAAGATTACAGAAAAATTTCCTCCTTACAATTATTTTTCCAGCAGAAATGTGTGTATTTATTTATTGTTTTGTGTGTTTGTTTGTTTTTGTTTATTTAGGTATCTATGAAACTAAAAGCTTTGCTTCAGCTTTAGTCATTGAGAAGAAAATGAAAAAAAAAAAAAAGAAATGAAGAAGTGCTATTATCTATTGATAAAAAAGTTAAAAATAAATGTGATTTATTGTTGGAGATGCTGTTTGAAAAAGGAGTTTAATATATGCAAAAAGTACAAGTAAGTGAAAAGCAGAAGCAATTGAGACAGGTTATAACTATCGTGTACATGTATACCTGTGTGCGCATGTAGGCAGACAGCGGAAGAACACGCAGAAGGGAAATTTTCTGTGTTGTGGTTATTTCACAAAATATATAGTTCCATTTTACGTCAAGAGAACAAGCCATAGAAAAGCAAGCAGCAGAGTGCATTAGCAGAAACAGCATGAGTCCAGACGGAAGGAAATGGACAGAAGACAAATCAGGGCATTGACTCCATTATTCCAACAGTACACTGCAAAATACCACAACAATTACAAAATAAACTATGTGAGTGTTGGAATGGTTTGAAGTAAATTAGCAAGTTAAAGAAACAGCAGCCAGTTCATTGCCATTAGCAAAATATGACCAAAGCATCTGCTCAAAGACAGGTCCTCTTCTCATATAATTGTGGGGAACTGCATGAAGAGGCAGAAGAAAGTGATGTTTGTGGGATGTTTGATGTTTGGCATATAAACTAACAATCAGGTATGACATTTTGTCAGTTTGTCTTTTTGTTTGTTTGATTTGTTTGTCTTTTCTTGATTCTCTTACTGCTGACTCCTTTCCTTCCACCCCATGACTCTTCCCCTCCTTGTCCATCACTGACATCCTGTTATGTCCTTTTGCCAGATATGTACACCCTGTTTTAAGAGAGGACTGGTTTCTTAGTGTTATTGTGCCTGGGTCATTGTGAAGAGCAACAGGAATAGGTTTTCCAACAATAAGAAACTCCAGTAGCAGTCTCTGACCTAGCCAGACATGCTTCCACTTGTACTGATTTCAGTAAATTTAAATTTACTGTTTTGCAAAATATTGAATCTGCACTTTATTTTGGTGACTGACAAAATCGGCTTCTATAGTGAGAGATGGCTTAGCAGCTCCATGTAGATGTTGCCAATTGCACTGGTTTCAACGAAGTAATCTCCATTTCTAGTGAACTTAAAACGAGAGGTGCTAGATTATAACAACAATACATTTGAGTTTTTGATGCTGATAATTTAATTATAGTTGATTTTTATGCATGTTTTTATTTTTGTTTATACACATTTTTTTGTAGTTCCTTTAAATACTTTGCTGTTTTTTGCAGTGTCTAATTTTGTGATTGGATAGTTTTTGGGATGTAATTTTTTTGAAAGAATTTATTCAATCTCAGTCGTGGGTGTTGTATTCATTCATGCTTCTGAATATGTCCTTGTCAGATGAAAGCACTTAACTATGTGTATGTAATATTAAAGTTTCCCCGAGTCTCGTGCTACCTGGTCATTTTTGCTTTTTAAACATAACCTAAGTAGCACAGACCTACACCTCTTAGACATTTACAAACCTAATAAAAATATTGGCAAACTTTTATACAGCCACTCCATTACCACTGCCTGAAACAAATTTCCTCTTTCTCTAAGAACAAACAGCAACTTCCACAACTTTAAAAAAATTCTAAATTACTTATTTACTAATTCTTGGACCTGTCCTTCTCCCACTCCCACCTAAACTATGCCCCCCCCCATCAGTTCTCACACTTTACCACTACTCATTTAAGGTCTTTACGATATTCTACCAACATTGAATTTCTCTCTGATGGTAATTGTTCTAACTTTTTATATTATATTTTATATACTTAATATGTACCATGGCTGTTTAAACCTTCAATATTACTTTTGTATTCTAACATCTTCATTTATAAGTTGAATTATGTTTCTCCTGTGTGTATACATTTCTGTGTTAATATTGTATGATGATTTGTTTTTGTATTTGTTTATCTGTCGAGCTTTTCTCCTTGGGTCTCTGCTGAAAAAGGGCTCTGCAGCCCATTTGGACTAACCCGGTTAACAAATGTCAATTAAAATAAAATAAAATAAAATAAATTGTAGGATTTTACATACCAGTTCCAGGTGTTCTGCTCATTTTTCTGGTCATTTTTTGATGTAAATAGAGACACCTCCACATATAGTCCCTGTCTGTGTCCTAACTGGTCTGAATGTGTGGAAGACATTTTAGACTTCCACTGCCAGCACTGCCAGTGTGCTCTCTGTGGCATGAAACCATGTCTCAACAACTGCACAGATGTCAGAATCTACAGTGATGAAGCTTGTAGGGAGTGGAGTATTTTGTTTAAACTCCTAGCACTGAGGTGGTGATATGTTTAGATTTTCTTGGTTTTGATTTGCTATGTCGGAAGTACATTCAGTTTGGCATTGCCTAAAAAAGTTACTATAGGAGAGGACATTGTTTTAGTTAATATTCAAAAGCCTAGAGGGGACAGGTCCAGACGTCCCTGGAAAAGCAGCATGGTCTGTTGACCATTTCCTTCCATGCTGCCAAATATTGCATCCCGTTAGAATGTCAGCAGAAACTAAGCCAATGTCAGTCATATTTTTGCTCGTATCGTGGCATCATCCTTGGCGAAAGTAAAATGTTGCTCAATGCTAGGCTCATACCCTCCTGGGACACATATCCCAAGAGCTTCATGATGTTTCTCTTCATATAGTCTAGGGAGGTATGTCTCAGGTCATTTACACCCACATGGACTATGACTGAATCATAACACTGTTTGTGGTCCAATGACAATGTAATGTGGTGGATCGTGGCCCCTGATAATCAACTGTCTGTGACTTTCTCCTTACTCAGCCTGGTAAGATGGGCATCAGTGTGTTTCACAATGGACTCTGCAATGACCAGAATGTTGAACTGTGTGGTTGCTTGGCTTATATGCTTACAAGTAGAGGCTTCATGAGATGTGGCTATATGTGTTGAGATGGGTGATGTTTTGAAATAGTACATTCTGGACTGCTGAGGGCATTAGTTATGTGTACTTCATCTAGGAGATCTTTGGGGTTTAGGAAGGTTACATTTAAGTGTCTAAGCATATGAGGGTCTATGTGTCTGTTTTGAATTCTGGGTGATGGGTGCAGTGTGTATGCTACTGACAATCTGATTGACATTAGGAGTTCTTTTATGTTTGAGGTTTGCCTCCAGTGACACTGTGTAATTACATCTCTCATATACCATAGCAATTTGAGAATTAACTGGTTGTCAGTAAACATGAGGCAATTTTTGCATTGCCTCAGGATGCCCATATCTAATAAGCGTTTAATGGAGACAGAGGGAAAGTTTATATCCATGATAACAGACCCTTTTTTATTGATTGTATGGCTGTAGTGAGACTATAAAATAATGTCAGAAGCATCTGGTTTGCAACTCAGGGGGCAGTGCTTGTCACTACAAACTAGCTGTCCTGTGTGCAACCAGGTATTGGAGAAATTTCAAAGGTGCTTTTCCTGGAAAGTCTGTCTGTCTCTATACAGGGCACTGCCAGATACTTGAGGGGAAGCTAATAAGTAGACCCTGATGATTTATTACAGGTAAATACTCAGCTAACTGCTCTGAAGAGCCATTTTATACCTAACTAATAACCTGAGGTCAGAATCAAACGCTGCACTTTTTGTCTATGAGGTAACCACCTTTATCATTATGCCAAGCCCACCTGAGTTGGGCTGTACAGCTAGGCTTGTGAAGTCCCTACTATGAACCTATATATACGTGTGTGTGTGTGTGTGTGTGTGTGTGTGTGTGTGTGTGTGTGTGTGTGTGTGTGTGTGTGTGTGTGTGTGTGTAAAACAGCACATAAATGTCAGGGTAAGAGCACTTCATCTCCCCATCAGCACCATCACAGCAGTGCTACGGATGTAACTTAACGGAATAACTTAGGAAGGTGCCTGCCTAACTATTTATTTATTTATTTTATTTGTATTTCTATTTTACATTTGTTAATTAATTGTTAATTGTAAGATTCAAGTAAGAACATATAAAGATTCAAATAAAAACATATAAAAAAAGAAAGAAAAGGGACTGCAGTGATGGAGAAATATTTGGGGACAGTGGAACTTTGCAGATTTTTCATAGCAACTTGAAAATGCAAATAAATAATTCTTGCAGACACAGATAAAACCATGGCCATGCCTACCACTGCAGAATACACACAAACACCCACACCCACACACAAACACATGCACACATGCACATTTCAGTGCACAGTTAAATCAGAAGGTTTTATTCTATTGTTGCTTGTGGAAAACTATAATAGTTGTGAAAGATATTCAGCCATCTAGTTAATAAGAAAGGCAACAACAATGCTAGAAAGTTAAACTGTTGCCTCTCTAACATATTGTAGTACACAGAGGATGTCATCAAAGGCTCTGTTTTGAGACATTCTGCTGAAAGAGGAATACAGGATATTCAAGTAATATCATATGATCATATAAAGGAACATGTGTCACAAAACCTAAAATTATTCTTACAACTTTGATAGAGATAGAAAAAAATTGTAGAATTATGTAACAATGAACAGTATTGGGCCAGCTAAGACAGAAACATAATGTTCCTGCAAATATAAAGATGAACAAACTAAGCAAAGAATGCATAGACTATAAAAATAGGGAGATTACTAACAGCAGTATAGTGGAAGGGCAACAAAATAAATTGCACAAGAGTGAATTCAGTGCTCTTGTTCAGTTAAATGAAACATTGCTGATCAGGATTGAGTACAGTAGCAACTCACTGAATATAACCGTTCTTCTTTTGTTGCTGCTGCTACTGTACCTGTAAATAATGAAACTTCTTCCTCTCTGATCTAGAACAGAAATGTGACAGTGAAGTATTTTATCAAGATTCAGTGCATACAGCTTTGTCAGCTGAATGCCTTTCAGCAAATATTCTTCTTATTAGAGGGAATTTTTTTTGGCCTTAGAGTCAGAATACATAAGCAATGAAGTATAGAGCTTCCTACCCTGTCCGTGGGAAGTGTCCCACTGTAAATATTTATGTTTTGGAATATGTTCCTTTAAAAAAAGATGGTTGCAGGACCTGTTAGTATGTTGCCCTTGATGGGAATATTTTCTTTCCCCAAAAATCCTCTTCTGTCCTGTAGGAAACTACCAAGAGTCATGTCTGATTAAAACTAGCTGAAAAGACTTCTATAGTTTTACGTTACAAGTGACTGTTGTAGAAACCATTTCAAGATTACATGTAAACCATTTTACATGCCATTTCAAGCAAAGGATAATTGTTGCACCGGCAAATTCATATACTCTCAATTTATACTACCACATCCTTCCATGCTAAGGGCTAAAGTATGGCAGGTACGGAATGAGCTTGAGGCTTTATGGTCTAGCAGGATGCATGGTATCCCTGGCAGGATACATCCCATATGCATACTGCAACTGTGATCTCTTCAAATATTTATCATTGCAGTAAGTGAACTACTCAACTGTACCTTTCTGCTGTAATGGATGGTTAGGAGTTATCATTGATGACTATCTGTTGTTCTTTGTTTTATGCTTACCTGCAAGCATATTGAGCACATCATTCCATGGTTTCGATTTTTGGTGTACCCATTAATGTGTCCTCACTCTGGACCAGAACCAGATGCAGCACTAGGCGACATAGGCAGTTGCTTACGGCCACATGGCTGGGGGGGGGGGGGGGGCACTCTGGCCAGAAGGCTTCAACATAATAATAAATAAAGAAATAAATAAATAAATACTTCTTGACACCAAAGTGGTGGCATCTTCTCCTTTAAAGGGCAACAATGGGATTCTATTATTAAATGCTCAACTTTTCTGTCCTTTTTCTCTATATTTACTGCCCCTGCTATCAATAAACAACGATACAGCATTTAAAATGTTTATATAAAATTTTAATAAACAGATCCATCCAAGAATTCTATGTCCCTTCTATTTGGCAATATGCATACATCATCCCACTCCATAAGGAAGGTAAAAACACTGACACCACCAATTTCAGGCCTATTGCCATCCTTTCTCCACTCTCTAAAATCCTGGAAAAATTTATTAATTCACAACTGATGCCATACCTAACACACGATAACCTCCTTACCCCCACATAACATGGTTTCCACCCTGGCCACAGTACCATCACTGCCCTCCTCTCCTTTCTCAAGACCATTAACCAAGCTCTTGACTCTGGAAAAATGGTATCTACTCTGTTCCTAGACCTATCCAAAGCCTTTAACGCTGTCTCTCACCCCATACTCCTATCTCAACTCTTCTAGCTCAGTCTGTCTCCTTCCACCATAGCCTGGTCCTCTAGCTACCGCTCTGAAAGACAACAAGCTATAAAATGGAATGTGTGTGTGTGTACACCCCCACCAATGTGCCCCAAGGTTCCATCCTTGGCCCTCTACTCTTCAATATATTTAGCAATAACTTTCACCGCACCATCTCTGACACCTCTCTAATCCAGTATGTGGATGATTCAACAATCATCTGCTCTGCCAACTCCCCCTCTGACATACTTCAAAAAACTCAATCAGCTTTCTCTAAAAACAGAAACGTGGATGCAAAACAATCACCTGGTCCTAAACGCAAATAAAACAAAACTGATGATATTTTCTCCTTCTAGAAACTCCTCTATTGACAAAAACTCCTTCACTATACTCAGCCAGAATAAAAATCCCCATTGAAACTGTATCACATATTAAACTGCTGTGTCATCATTGATGAACATCTAAAATTTGACACACATATCCAAACTATTATCAATAAAAAACACCAAAAAGTAGGACTCCTGTACAGACACAACTGCTACCTTGCTCCCTCCAACAGAAAGACCCTAGCCTCCTCCTACCTTCTCCCCTCTGTCATGTATGGCACTCCTATGCTAACCAATCTCCATCTTGGCTTACAGTCCAAACTAGAATCCTGCTACAACAAAATATGCAAATTCACCACCAATTCTAAAAATTCATCTCATCATTGTCTCTCCCTCCACCCTCTGCAATGGCTCAAGCTACCTAATTACCTGAATGCCCTTAAACTCACCACTGCCCATAAGCTCATCTTCAAGCCCTCCAGCTGCCCCTGTCTCTCCACCAATAACCCCCTATATTCCTAACTGCTCACTCCGATCAGAAAATCAAAACCTCGCACAAATCTACAAACCCCTTGGCCCCCTGGCCACCTCCTGCTGTCATATCCTTAGCTAAACTATGGAGCTCACTACCGCCCTGTACTCCTACCTATGTTCAAAATGGGCATGACCATGCCATTGTCCAACATAAGTCCTCCACTAGCTACATCTAGCCATTAGTCTCTCTCCAAGTACAACATATTTCCCTCTCCTGCATTTAACCTGCACTCCCTGCTCTTTTCCCAGCTACTCCTACTACTTCTCACTCGAAACTCTACTTATTACTAAACTCAGGCTAATATTTTTGTCCAGTTATTACACTCTGTTAATATTATTGGACTGTATTCTGCTGCACCATTAATTACTATGTCACAAATTCATATTTCAGTAAATGTATTTAACACTGTATAGTCAAAATTCCGAAGATGACTTCATTATTTTGTATAGTTTGTTTTGTAGTCTATTTCATATTATTCAAATATATTTGATTGTATTTTCAACCTGATGTACATGTCTACTTCACTTTGTGTATGTTTGTAATTGTCAGTGGTCAGTGGAGCTTTTCTCCCTGGGCCTTCATTGATAACAGGCTCTTCTTGGCCCAGTGGACTTCCCCGGTCATCAAACTGAAATAAATAAATAAATAAAATGAATAAAATATTTTAAATTGACTGTTTCTCTCCACTGAAACTGTACCTTACTGTACTGTGGTGGTGTCACTTTCAAAAAACTTTTATCCCACCCTGGAAAAGCTACCTGCAGTCTCCAATTTACTGATGTCATCAAGGCCACTGAATACAGGTAGTTTTCTGGCCAATTCCCTCCTCAAACTGACATCACCATGACCATCCTAAAAACCCACCCATGCTGTGATGTCACAGCTTCCTGGTTCTACCCCTACCCATACAGAAAGTTAAGGCTAGAACAAGGAAACAGTACATGAGACAAGTCTCCTTCTATGAGCTTTCAATCACAACAGGTAACAACTCAAATTACCCTCAGCACTTTGACAGCTAGGGAAGTTAGGTGCGAAGGGGAATGGGAGATGATCAAAGTAGTACAATTCAGGCTTCACAAAAGACTGCAGTTTAGCCATTCTAAAAAAAGCAGTAGTAAAAACACTTTGAAAGTCTGTTCTGTGGCATTTGCACTGTTTGTGTTTTAAGTAGTCATTGAATGGCATGAAATGTTACTTAAAGCTGACTGAAAGACAGCAGTGTATGCATGTAAAATCGATGCAGGGACAGAGCTTTAGGAAGAAAGAGGCTTGCATGATGTAATCTTATTACAGACAAGCACTGCATTGTGGTATACCTAGAGGCAGCCTAAACAATCAGAATCACTTCAAGATGCCAGACCCCATCTGGTCAGACTCCAAAATTACATATAAAAATATTTAAAAACCTGTAAATAGTCCCAGAATGGTGTTAAAATGTAGGAAACACCAAATTGTGATGAAATAAACATGTTTTTGAGTCTGTGGGTGCAGTTCTCCTTTAAGGAGAACCATGCACGCATTGCACGCATGCACGCCAAAGTGGATTTAAACACATTCCACACTTACGAGAAGAATTTAAATTACCTCTTCCATTTATACAGAAGGTCAGTAAGTGTGTGTGTGTGTGTGTGTGTGTGTGTGTGTGTGTGTGTACCTAATTTAAACTAACAGTTCCATTTGTTTCTGTATATGGGAGAAAGTGTGTGTATGCGTATGTATGTATGTATGTAATATAAACTAGTTGTTCTGTTTGTATGATAGATAAAGTGTGTTTGTGTGTATTGCTGTATGAGTGAGAAGGTGTGTTTGTGTGTGTATGTGTGGGTATTACTATGTGAGAACAGAGAGAATGTAGGAGTGTGTGTGTGTGTGTGTGTGTGTGTGTGTGTGTGTGTGTGTGTGTGTGTGTGTGTGTGTGTGTGCGTGTGTGCGTGTGTGTATGTGTGAGCAGAGATAAGGTAGGTGTGTGTGTGTGTGTGTGTGTGTGTGTGTGTGTGTGTGTGTGTGTGTGTGTGTGTGTGTGTGCGTGTGTGTATGTATGTGTGTGAGAACAGAGATAAGCAAGGAATGTGTGTGTGTGCACGTGTCTGTGTGTCTGTCTGTGTGTGTGTATGTGTGTGTGTTTATCATTTGTCTGAACTGTCCAGATTTAGCTTTATAGTTTTGGTCTGTTTATCATAAGATTTTGTGGTTTTCTGGCATCTCACAGAGGATCGAAGTCACTAAAGAATGACATGTACATGAGTTTTAGACTTCACATGCTTCAGATAATGCATGCTAACACAAAATCTTGTTATTCTAGCAACTTTCTAAGTTAAAAAGAACAATATTTAAAATCTATTCCTATTTTTGGGCCATTGTATCCCCATTATTTCGGGCTTTGTCCAGATTTCTTGCACTAAAAAGTTGAGAGGTATCAAATTCATGTATGGTGTGTGATACCCTGTGTGCGGGGGTGGTTAGCCAATTAACTTGATCAGGCTTGACCTTAACTTGGTTACAGGAGATAAGAGCTTGAATCCTCTATACCAACTTCCAGACTGCTGAAGGAATTGTGAACTTCCGTGGTGGCCTGAATCATCTACGCCAACTACACAACTGCTGACTGAATTGTCAGTTTTGAGTTTCAGTACTTTTTCAAGAGATTATGAGTTTCAGTGCATTTTCATTAAATTGTGAGTTTCAAGAGAAGAGAGGGCTACTGTTGCTCATGCTATGCCTGTTTTCAATGTGCAGTTAACATTTTTTTGTTTTTTTTAGCAAAGGACATTCTTGTTTGTGCTGTAGAATTTGAAAGCAGTATGTATAATGAGAGCTGATATTGCAGTACCCTTTCAATTGCTGATTACTTGGTGCATTTTAAGCGGGGATAGAGATTCTACACTCTTGAGTGTGTCCTCCTTTGTATAAGATCCCTAGTAACTATAAAGTTGTCAGTTTGTCAGTCATTCCCAACTGCAATATTACCAGCTTATCAATTTTTTAATGTAACATAGGCAATTAATTCTTCAAGGACAGCAAGCACTGAATCTATAAATGAACCACTGAAATGTAAAGTTGTTTGTCATTAGTAATTAGTTACAGATCTCTTTAATGTGGAATTATCTGGATGACTTTTACTTCTGCAAAGATCATGCTTATTGAATGATATTGGGGGATTGTAGTGACAAAAGTTTTCCTTTTATGGTTGAAATTTTTTAAAATGGGTAATCTTGTCATTATTGGTTCATACATTTTGTTTCATTTCTTATTGGAAGAATGTTCAAAACTATGAATTTAAAACATATTCTAAGTGGCACTGTATTATACAAGGAATATAATTTAATACAATCAGGAAGGTGAATCAAAGAAAACAGACATGTATGCATGGCCCTAAAAATGTGTGCAAGGAGCTTATGGTTTGAAAACAGTCCAAAGGTAAGCCAGATGCATTTTCTTTGAATGCTGGTATTAATGTCATTTCAATGAGTGTGAGTTTCAAGGTCAGAGAACTTTACTGCTCATACTAAGTCTGTTTTCATTGTGACTGTATTGTTTGTTTAGGAAATGGCTACCAGTGGGCTACCAGTGTTTGTGCTATTTTATTTCAATATCTGTAATCATTGTAGACGTAAATAAGAAAACAGCATGCACACTGACAGGTTTGAACAGTGTTTATGGTAAATGGGGAGAAATAGCCAAGTAATGGAACACTGGAATGGCTGGGGAGTGGGCTGCTGCAAGGGGGGAGGGGTGTTAGAGGGCTGCTGCAGGATGAGCTGCTTTGGGGAGGCCCCAGTCTATTACCCTGCCTAGTCCCCCATTTGACCATGATCTGGCTCTGCTCTGAACCGGACACTTCTGCAGTGACTGTGACCTTAGGTGTCTGAAGTTGAAGGATGTCCATGGTGGCTGATTTGTGGGATTCAATAAACACTGCAAATATAATAATGGCTTGAGAAATTCAGACTGGAAGTGACAGTAGGTTGAAGTGTTGAGAAAACAAGTCCCCAACTGTTCATTAAGGAACTTCATATACAACCTGGGAAGACAAAGCATAAAAATTAAAGCTTCTAGTAGACTTATAGTCCGAAACAACAATCAGACTGTCCTGAGAGAAAAAAATGCAGCTACCGTCTGCCCTGGGGCAGAAAAGCTAACATCAACTAGTGTTTCATTTGCTTCCTATAAATGTAAAAGAGTGAACTGCAAGTGCAGATTTTCAAATTTCGCCATACTCCAATAGAATTGAATATCTTGAGCAGAGACACCCATTGCTGACCAGAGCTACCTAATATAGAGCAAGAAGGAGCCAGTCTAGATATGGGAACATCTTGGCTCCCTGTTGACTTTAGTGAGGCAAAACTACTGACATGCAGTGGGGAAAGAGTTAAAAATGAAAGGAAGAGTCCTGACCTGGGAATGACTGGCTTCAGCTCAAAAGAAATGAAAGTTCTTTGGCTCATTGTTTATCTTTAAAGAAGGGAAACATCTGTGTGGTTCTAAAAAGCGCATCCAATAAACTTCTGACCAACAAGGAAGGATATGGTGCATTATGACATTCAGAAGAATTACTGTGAATTAAGTGGATAGGAGGCAAAATGTTAATACATATTAAAGGGTAGGGTACTATTGTCTCCTTCTGCTGCAAAACAAATATAATGTAAAATATTTGCACGTGCGCTCTAGAATGGGCCTAATATCCTTTGTTTTCTTTGACCCCAAGAGCAACCTGGAATAGTATCCTATGCCTCTGCAGCTGCAGCCTGTTGAGAGCATTTGAGTTGTTCTTTTTTTTTTTTTTTTTTTTTTTTATAGGTTCATAGGTAGGTACTAGGCTATCTGCCCGAGGGCATTTTTAAGCCTAGCCAAAGTGTAGCGGCTTTCACCGCCCCATTGATTAATTAACTGAGCCTCTGTGAAGCAGAGCCAATGAAGTGATCCCAGGGGTGTATTTTTTGTTATCCATCCACTCGTCAAGGCTTCTCTTGAAGAGTGTTAGTGAGGGGATCTGCCTAATGTAGTTAGGAATTTTGTTCCAAAGCATGGGGAGTCTCTGTGACAGGAATCTATCCCTCCAGCATGTTCTATTTATTGTTGTGGTGAGGTTTAGCTCACTAAAGCACGTGGCTCGCAGTGACTTGAATTTCTTTAGGTGGAGCATGTCCATCAATTCTGAGTTGGACATGGCTTTGTAAGTCAGGCAGAGATCACCTCTGAGTAAGCAATATGCCACTGAGTACAGCCAGAGTTTTTTCAGTCGGGCTGCATAGGACATATGATTGAGGCCAGTAATCCCCTTGGTGAGGTGCTTTTGTGGTCTCTCCAGCTGTTGGAAGTGTCTTGTGAGGTACATCCTAAATGGGGCATTGTACTCTATGATGGGTCTGATGAGTGATGAGTAGAGGGGCACCATAACATCTTTATTTCTAGATGCGAACCCCTTAGTAATTAGATGGGCCACATAAAAGGATTTCCTAATGACTTTGGCAATATGATTGTCAAAGGAGAGATCACTATCTACCTGGGTCCCCAGATCTCTTATTACCTCTTCTGTATTAAGGGGGTTGCTGCCTATGTGGTAATTTGTGGGTGTTTTGTTTTTCCCAAACGGGATGACTGTGCATTTTTTGGCATTTAGCTTGAGGCCATGACTTTGACACCAGGTGTCTGTCTCAGTAATGCTTTTTTGAAGAATGTCCGTGTCAGCTGGAGAGTCAGTTATGGCTCCCAGTTTGCAGTCATTGATGAACTTGGTTAGCCATAGTCCTCCTGTGTTTGCCTGTACTTCTGAGAAATATATGCCGAACAGTAGGGGTCCCAGAACTGAGCTTTGCAGGACACCACATGTGACTGGTTTAGAGTCGGACCTGGAGCTCGCTATTCTTACCGTGTGAGTTCAGTCTGTAAGCCAGTTGGCAACCCATCTTGTGACATAGGGGTTTATGTTCAGGCTGGTGAGTTTTTCTATAATACCCGAGTGAGGAATGGTGTCGAACACCTTGGTGAGATCAAGGTAGGCTGTGTGAACCACCTTTCCCTCGTCTATGGCCTTGGTGGCTGTCTTGAAGAAGTCAACCAGGTTTAGTAGGCATGATCGGCCCTTAATAAAGCCAAACTGGGTCGGGTCAAGTGTTTGGAGGTTCCCAATGTCCATGTTATTGAGTTCCATGATGATGCACACCATAGCCTTGCAGACCAGGCTAGTCAGCCTTATGGGGCGATAGTTACCAGGGTCAGTTGTGGCCCCTCCTTTGTGGAGCAGAATAACCATTGCTGTGCACAATTCTATGGGCATGTAGCCTGTGGAAAGGCTGAGGTTGACTAGCATGTTTAGGTGGGGGGGTTAGTTTGTTCTGTAGTTCGTGCAAGACGCAGCCTGGGACACCATCTGGCCCCATTGATGCTGTGTTTTTGGCTTTTGAAAGGGCTGTTTTCACTTGTGCTTCTATGATTTCTGGGACACTACACTTTTCTGGTATTGTTGTGGGCCCTTTTAAAGCTGAGCGGGAGGTGAAGTTTGCACTGAATCTATCTGCTAGGATGTTGGCAATATCAGTAGGTTCAGTATATTTTGTGCTATTTTGCACTAGCTCAGATAATATCTGCAAGCTGCCACTTAGATTCTTGACATAGCTAAAGAAGGCTTTGTGGTTATCTTTTGAATCCTATTTTTCTTTTGAAGTTAGCCTAGGATGATTTTATGAGGGACCATAGTTTCTTACTGATACTGATCAGGGATGTCTTTCCTTCTTGGGATTTGCTTTTTTTCTGAACTAGTTTCCTCATTCTGTTGTATAACCTGTTTATGGCAGGGGTCCACCAGATTGGTTTCCTTCTCTTAGGGGAGTGAGTCTTGATCTTGCTAGGGATGGCATGATCCATACATCCTTGTAGGTGCTCATAGAGTGCAACTGCAAAAGGATTCTGCATCTTGGGAAGTGTTATCCTTTAGCGTGGGGGCTCTGAAACTTACCACCTTTGCCTTAAGTAAGGTGAAGTTTGCTTTAGAAAAGTTTTTCACTGTGGTTTCCTTGGTTGGGGGTGATGGTGGGGTGTGGACATTCAGGGTGATTAGTTTATGGTCTGATCTAACCAGTGATGGGTTGACCCCCAGTATGGAACACCTGTCGCCCATGTTGGTGATGACCAGGTCCAATATGTTGTGGCCTCTGGTAGGGGAGTTTACCAGCTGATCCAGGGCATTTGAGTTGATAAATTCCAGGAAGCACTGAGCCTAGGAGTTTGTACTCAAGTAGTTTTCCCAGTTAATGGTAGGGTAATTGAAATCACCCAATATCAGGGTGTTTGGTAGGACCTTCATGTTTTCCAGTGTCACCAGAAAGGCGGAGTGGTGGTCCTGTGTCCCTCTCTTTGCCACTTGTTTTTCATAGGTGGGTATACCTGACAAAATGGTAAGGGAAATAATGTGCATATATTATATCAGACCCACCCCCAATTCCTTCATTGTCCTTACCAGGTATACTACCCTCCCAAAACACAATGGTAAGGAGGGAGTTGTGAACTTCCACAAAAAAAGATCATAAAGTACCTTGGATGTCAAATTGGCCAGATTGCTTCACACAGTACTATGCTGTATTTACTATTACTTATTTGGTTACAGATCAAAGGCAGCAGAGATAACTGGTGCATAGGACCCTAGCCCTATTTAAGATAATGGCAGTACTATCTTCCCAAAACAAGTACTGTGGCAGATTTGAGAATTTTACTTGCATTCTCTGTGAAGTGTGTGTGCGTGTGTCTGTGTGTGTGTGTGTGTGTGTGTGTGTGTGTGTGTGTGTGTGTGTGTGTGTGTGTGTGTGTGTGTGTGTGTGTATGTGTTGGTGTGAAAGCAACTGATCTGAAAGGCAGTTACCATAGGCAAGGGGCAATGGAATACACCAGTGTCCAAACTGAGAGTGGTCAGAAAGGTGCCTTGGATGCGAGGCCAAAAGCCTCAGCTTAGTAAGTGATCAATGTGGTCCTAGTCAGAGTATAGTTGTGGGAATCCCATACCCAATGCAGCAGCATATATTCCCCTGTGTACCCTTGAGGCAAGGTTGAATTTGCACACTTCTTTATTTACTTTAATGTGTTGGGTGCCAGTGGCGTGAAAATGAGAGACAACTCCTCAGGTAGCCATCAGAAGTACTTGTGAAGAAGAACAGATACAAGGACTGCATAGCCCTATCCTTCACATATCTGGTGTGGCATTTGCTTGCCAGTCATGGGATTCAACCCTTTCCAGTTGCCCCAAACAACAATAGCAGTGAAGGGTCATTTTACAGACAGTTTCTGAAGCATAGCAAAGCATTCTGAAGAGTGAGTAATGATACATGATGGGAAAGGGAGGGTAACATACAGCCTGGGAAAAATGTTATCTGCTGAGCAGTCCTAATGCCAGTGGCATCAGTCCAAGTGTTTACCAAAGATGGACCTCTTCTCATCAGCATTATTATTCTTCTATTTATACCACTGTTAAGATACTATCTGCAGTTTTATGTGTAGTTCTACAGACCTCATTTTCACTAGTTTAATAATAGGATAGAAAGAGTATGGAGAAGAACAGCAAAAATGGTGTACGGTCTTCACTAGAAGTCATATGAAAGACTGCACATCCTTAGTAAGTGCATTCTGAAGAAGGAAGACAGATGGTTATATGATAAACACTTAACCACCTCAAGGGAATACATGAAGTTCAGACAAATAAACTGTTTCAGAAGAGAGAATGGACTGCATCAGAATAAAAAGGCACAATTTCAAGATAAAAAGAGGAACATTCAAAGTGGATGTGAGGAATTATGTTTGGAAAGTGGTTTTTTTTTACACACACACACACACACACACACACACACACACACACACACACACACACACACATATATATATATATATATATATATATATATATATATATATATATATATATACATATATATATATATATGGGTCCCCTTCACATGGTCGACTTTTCAGAAAGTCTACTTTCATATGGCCGAGACCATATGATCGACTTTCGAAAAGCCGACCATGGGGAACCACTATCTACGTACAGTGCAGAATGGGAAACTTTGTTCTTCCACACTGTAGTGCGATCTCAGAGTTGGTATATTTAAGTTACAGGGGGTGTGAGGGGCTTGCCCCCCTGCTAACTGCTGAAAGGTAAGTGTTTGGTGTGTGTTATGTGTTTATTTTACATGGTCAGCTTTTCGAAAGTCGATCATATGGTCTCGGCCATATGAAAGTCGACTTTCTGAAGAGTTGACCGTATAAAGTAGACCCATAGATATATTTATATATATATATATATATATATATATATATATATATATATCTATCTATATATATATATATATATATATATATATATATATATATATTTATACACATATGGGTCTACCTGAAAATGCCAACAACGAGATAACCGACACAAAAACACCGAAAAATAAAAAAAGTACAAAAACACGAAACTTCACATGCCCGACAACCCAAAATCCCGACAAACAACAAAAAAAATACCTTTCCGAAAAAACACACACAATACAAGCACACCAAAAACCTTACAAACTTACACTAAACCTTACAAACACAACTATCTATGCACTAACCTTAACCCAAACCCTAACCCTAAGGTCCTTCACTATCGCACACTTACCTTACCCGCACCCTAACCCTAACTCACTTAATCCGCTCCTAACCTTCAAGTCCTTCACTATTGCACACTTACCTTACCTGCACCCTAACCCTAACTCACTTAACCCGCCCCTAAACCTAAACTCCATCACGATCGCACACTTACCTTACCCACACACTGACCCTAACATCCGTCCCTGTCGCACACTTACCTTAACATATCGGTGTTCTCAGCATTGGGATTCTCCACTGTTGGTCTTCTCCGTTGTCGATCTTCCGGTGTTTCTGTTCTCGTTGTCGGCGTTTTCAGGTAGACCCACATATATATATATATATATATATATATATATATATATATATATATATATGTATATATATATAGAGAGGGAGAGAGAGAGAGAGAGAGAGAGACATATATATATATATATATATATATATATATCAATACACACACACACACACACACACATATATATATATATATATATATATATATATATATATATATATATATATATATATATATATATATATATATATATATATATATATATATCCAAGAAATAGATGGACTGACTAAATGTATCTTACTTGCTGTCAAAATCTATTTGTGTGTGTTAATTCAACACCATGAAACTACTGTTACCATTAATACAAAGTGAGAGGTGTGAAACTCTGTATAAAATGCCATGGCCGCAGGGTATTAGTCGCATTGTATTGCAACTTGGAAAGTGTTGGAGAAGTCTTCCCTCTTTGTGGTCTGCTTCTCCAAACAGTGCTGGTATATTAATTTAATTGTATTATACAAACCCACCAGTAACAATAATTTATACATAATAGCTGAGATTTGGAAAAAAAGTTGCTCAACTGCAGTGATTTAATTGTGCATACTATCAAGTTAATATGATTGGTAGTGATTAACAAAATCGTTGGTTAAGTGCAAAGTGCTTGTAACACAGCACAAGTTGTTTCTGCTTAGTGATACTGTTAATTCAGTTTTCTGATTCTAAAAGACAGTTGTGCTCCAGCTGTCAGTCTCTGACACAAGTATGGTTCACAGTTGAATTTAAGGTTTCAATTTGAGGTAGATGACAAGTGTTACTAAATACCACACTGAGCATGGTTTTTCTATAGTTAGCTGCAGTGTTCATATTCTATGATTGTGGCTTAAAAATAGGAAAATAGCATATGCAGCCCTCCATTGAGTTGTGCAGCTACCCTCAGTGACTGACAGCATGATGTCACTACAGTGTCAGACTGCTAGAAGTGAACTTGCTGTCAGTCAGTGGGGGCGGGGGGGTATGCTAAGCTGTCCTATTACTTATCAATTAATTACCCATGAGAAGCTCTTTTTGATATTTGAAAAGTATGTCCGCGCATGAGCACTGTAGAGCTGCTATGCTTGTGACCATCCATAATTCCTAGTTTCTGACTTGTATAAATTGTCTCATCTTTCCTTTCCTAATTTACCTTTGATTGTGGATTTGAGTTTAAATTCATGGAGTAAGTGGTTTGACCACAGGTTAGGGAAACCGATGACATATAAAAAACAAATTAAAAAGACTCTAAAACACACATCAAATCAGAAAATTAAAAATTTTGTTAATTAAAGGTTGTACACTTGTATCTTCCAAAAACTTTCAAAACAGGCTTTCTCAGAACCAGTCATGATCAAACACACTTCCTTACAAAAAGGTTGAAATCATGTGGAGACTAATAAAATAAATCAGCTGACAAAAGTTAGAAAAACATGACGTGATAGTGCATCTAAAAGCAAGTTTTAACATATTTAAGCTCACTGTTATATTTAAGGTTGCACATATTTCGGTATTTTTCTGGACTATCCAGAAATCAGAATGATTGTTTAGTAGTTAGGAAAGCACTGCACAAACTCAAGTATTCCATTTAGCAGCAAGAATAGAATGGCAGAGTTTGTAAAAAAGCAACTTCTGAATAACTTTTTTCACAAAAAGCATCAGTAATGCGATGCAGATGAGTGCAAGGTTAGCTAAAGATAAAGGAGGAAAGGAAGCATTCTGGCCCTTAGTGACATATCCATTTTCTTCACAAAATAGATGTGAAAACGGGTAAGCTAGACAAAGTCATGGCAGTACAAGCAGTGTGGCTTTGATTCAATTTTCATCACAGTGAAAAATGGCAACCCTATCTATATTACAGTTTAAATAATTAAACCTTTTAAAACCTTAATATAATCAAAAATATCGCTGTTAATAATAAAGTAGCAAATACTTACAATGCTGCTGCCCTTAACTTTAATAAAATGTATATAAAAACAGTGTCATTAATTTCTGGTTGACTTGGTGCTTGCCACCTCAGTTCCTTGTATTAGGAAGTGTTTCCCAACTACCTCCCCTCAATGAATTGTTGATTTTAATCTCCCCTTGATGTTATTAAAACTGAAGTGTTTCAGCATGTCATTTCTTTGGTTTGCCCTTGTTTTTCACATACTAGGTTGATGTTCAAACTGCTGTTTGGACCAAAGCTTGAAACCAGGAATACAGAAGGCTTATTTAAAGGTAGAGAGTGAGTTGGGAAAAAGATGCAACATGGGTGCATTATGGATATTAGAATATAATAAGTCAGTGATTGTTCAAATATGCAGTCCTGATGGGAGTTGTGGACAAGAATGGTCATTAATAGCCTTGCAAACCAGAGTGAGGATGAGCAGGTTGGATATTTCACTAATGGGCAGCCATTGGACTCTAATGTCATGTATACAATGATGTTCATATGGAGGTGCAGGGAGGATGACTGCACATATGTGTTTCAGTACGATCTGTACATCAGAGAAGTTTTTACCAGAAGCATAGACTAATATGGGAAGACCATATTATAGCTGTGGGAATAAGATTCTATTTCCAGTAATAATTCTATCTTCTGGTATGAAGAATCAAAATATGTGAGGTCATCACTTGATTTTTTTCTTTGATGTGTTTCATTTGAGAAGCTCAGTATGAGGATTCGTGGATTAGGAGGGGGTAAACAATAGTGTCTAGATATTTGACAGAACAAATTGGTTCATTTGTTGATTTGCTATTGTGGGGTCTTTGGGTATGGCAGGGTGGTGTTTTAGGTGGGGTGTTATCCCAAATAGCATATATTTCCCTTTAGTTAGGATTTAAGATAAATGTTTTTAGAAGTAGGATTTCATAAATTTTATTTCGGTTGTTTTGGATGCCTTTTAGGATGGAGCTACGCTTTCCATAGGATTTAAAAATGCTAAGGTTATCTATATACATTAGGATTTTTTTGAGTATGTAGGAGATGCTGTCTATAAAAGTGAAAACAGTAGTGGGCAATGATGGAACTTTGCGTTATCCCTACGTACAGATTATAGGCAGAAGATTAAAAATTACATAATTTTATCTGGAAAATCTGAATCTGTTAAGTAGTTTTGAAACTAGTCTGCAGTGGAGGCTGCAAAACAGCATGAGTGTAGTGTTTGGATGAGTTGAAAGTGGTTATGAACACTTTAAATAGGTTAATGAAAAGTGAGCCACTGAAAAGACCTTGGTTATCATCTGTGAGAATAGAACCTGAGAAATTTAGTAGGACAGTAAATGTACTTTTGCCTTTTGTGAAATCATGTCATTTGTGGGAGAGAATGTTGTATTTATAAATGTAGTCAGTGATTTATGTCTATACAGCTTTCACAACTGTCCTCTGTATGACATGGATTTGCTATATGGCACATCAGAAAATGAGTTACTTTTAGCTATTGGAATGATGATGACCTTCACTAGGTTGTCAGGGAAAACTGCTTTTTTTGGGGAGAGTTTAATAAAGGTAAAACACTAGGCTAGAGAAATTGTCCTTGTCAGTGAAACGTCTTCCAGTGTTCCAAAGGAAAATGTTTGTGAGTCAGAAAAAGAAAGCATAGGGATTGACTAGAATTAAAAGAAAACATGGGTATAGGTTGTGCTGTTGCCTTCTGGGCTAGGAAATTAGTTTGTCTATTTCATTTAAATTGCCTTTTTACATTAGATTGTGAGTTACAAGGTTCAGGTAGTTGTGTAGATGCAGGACTAAAGGTTTCTGGAGGAGATGAAAAAGTTGGTAGGGAGGAGAATTATTTGGCAAGTGCTTGACGGCATATTTGATAGTGGGTAGTATATGTCCTGTTGTGGCACAGGATTTTTTTAACTTTAATTCCAGATTTTTGGTGAGGGGGTGTTAAGTAAGGTCTTTCTGTGCTCCTCCAGGTTGTACTTAAACTTTAGTGTATAGTTTTCTTAGCTTGATTACAAAGAAAAATAATATTTTGTTTAAATTGAGAGCTGTTGGTTTCTTTCTACTTTGCTCAAATGGACTACCTCAGTTTAAGGAATTACATTAGTTCTTTAGCCATTAAAGGTTTTCTTTTACTTTTTTCTAATCATATTCTAATGAAATGCATTCTGATCGCAGGTTTACAAAGATTTTAGAATCTTACATGCCTCATTACAGGAAGTGGACCAGTAGAATGTGAACCAGTAAGTGGTATTTAGGTCCTAGTCTAGAGCGTGGATACTACTGACTGACTCATTCCTGTTGATGTTCTATATTGGAAGGCTTGTGGGTATTTAGCTGGACCAGTTGCAAATGATTTTGTAATGCTCATTGACATTAGAGAGATTTGTCCAGATGTTATGAATTATGTACAGTTTGTGATTATTACGTAAAAACTGTAAGTAGGAAGAATACTGCAGACACTTAAGAAATTCAAAACTTCCAGTTGAGGAAGAACCAACCTGAGGCTTTTGATTCCTTTTAAAATACAGCTTTATTTCTTCAACATGCAACAAGCAGAGGAGTGCAGTCAAATTTATAGTTAATTTCTTAAGTAATTTAGCAATCAGCAAAACGTACAAGTGTGATCAGTCCATAGCTTTAAAATGGAGCATTCAGTAGAGGCAGTAGTGGTTCTACTAAGTCTGGAGACTAGTTGACACAGGCCTAGACCAGCTAGGTTGTCTTATAGGTTTGATTTGTCTGGACTGAGGAAAGTAATAATGAATTCACCCATTGTAGCTTTTTTTTGTACATATAATTATGTAATTGTTTTAGGAAGGAATTGAAATTGTTGGGTGCAAACTATTTTCTTTTGCAGTAATTATGTAAAAAGATGTTTTCTGAATCTGTGTTTGTATTTAGTGAATGATGAGCAGCTGTCAGGTACATCCTGATTCTGAGTCATATGCTCCTGCAGTTTGATGATACAATAGAGAGAAAATCTTTCAGTTTATCATGCTGAGTGAGGAAAAGTATAGGGCTAGGGCCTAGTGTTTTGGTTGTCCTCACTAAAAACATTTTACCTCAAAACTGTAGTTTTTAGTCAAGAGGTAAGGTCAACTTACAAAGCCTTCACTACCTGCTTGTCAGACAGTCTTTTTCAGTAGAGACATAAATCTGGCTTTGGACTATTTAGTTTTCCCTCTCCCAACCTGCAAGAACAAAAACATTGTACAGGAGCCTTGAGTCTTGAAGCCAGCTTCCTGTTCACCTCAGACACAGAGAGTGATTCTGTTGTAACCATTTAAGGTACTTTATGCTGTTCATCTCTTTTTTCAGTCCCTACTGTTGTTCCTCAAGAAGCTGCTAATGACTATGAGATAGACGCATCCAATGCAGCTGTTCAGCTGCCTTCCTTGGACAAGGGAGAGCTATACTTGTTGATATCAGAAGAGGGAGCTGACGATGCTCTATCGCAAAAGCCACTCTGACGAGCTTGACTCCTGGGGAATTGACCATTTATCAGGTAAGTCTTTTTCCTGGAGCATCTCACAAGAAGAGAAAACATAAAGTCAGGCATTTTCCTTCTCCTGTATTACATAAGATAGACAGGGAAGATTAGCTGTGTTTTGCTTCAGATGTATTTTAAGCCTTTCTTCAATATTCACATTCCGAGTCTTTCCTGAATTTAAAAAAGAATAGATTTTCTTTTCTCTCAGATTCTGATTCTCAGTTCAAGGGACAAGAATCAGATTTAGATTGTGTTTCTCAAGTTGCTAACCCACAGAATTGAGAATCAGATTCTGATCTAAATTTTTTTTTTTCAAATTCCCTACGTGAGAAGTTATCCTTTTCTGATACTATTGCCAAAATGAAGCTGTTATTTCAGTGGGAGCAAAAAGAAATATGGGAATCCCAACAAATGCATTATAGTTTTTTATGTATTGCCAGCCTTAGAGGATGCTTTCTACGAAGCCAGCAGTTTGTCTGTCAGTCAGCCATCTGCTCCCAGAAAATATGATAAATGATGGAAGGTTCCTACCTCTCAACTCTCCAGATTTTCACAGAATGTCCAGATTTTTGTCTCAAATTTTGGTCTGTTCCTCATAAAAATTGTGATTTGCTGGATTTTTGTGGCAAATCAGTGATGACTGAATTCACAAAATGATAACTGGCATTTGAGTTTTAGACTTCATATCCCTCAGAAAATGTATGGTAACACAAGACCTTTTATTCTAGCAACTTTCTAAGTTTATAAGAGCATTATTTAAAATTTGGCCCTATTTCTGGGGCTTCAAATGAAGTATCCCAATACATTAATTTTTACAGTCGAGGGATATAAATATGCAGTTTCCACACAAAAAGAAGCAAAATCTACCTGTTTGAAGTTATTTAAAGTCTTGCCTGCTTCAGAGAGCTAATATGGCCTTCCGTTGGGACTGTTACAACAATAGAGGTTGGATTCATGTTTTGCGTTAATCCGAGTCTTCTGAATCCTTTGTGAAAAGTTTTGGTTCTGCAGGCCTCTTTCTAATCTGATAAGGACTTGTTTTTCATCGCTGGATCGTTTACGAGCCATTCACGGGTTTTTATGGCTCTCACGAACTCTTTCTCATCACGAAGTAACAGGAAATGCTTCTTTTGTTGTCCTAGGGCCGGTTTTGAAGTGGCGCATCCAGAAGTCCACTCGTTTAAAGGGTCCCTCGTCGCGAACTCGATGGCAGTTTCTCAGGTTTGGGAA
Source organism: Protopterus annectens (assembly GCF_019279795.1). Lineage (NCBI taxonomy): Eukaryota > Metazoa > Chordata > Ceratodontiformes > Protopteridae > Protopterus > Protopterus annectens. Next base: position 1,060,849,886 of record NC_056729.1, read on the forward strand.
ACTGAAAAAACTCTGGGAAAGAATGTAAAATGACTATTACAGCACAGGTGCCTATATTTTAAACACATAGGAAACACTGAACTGTCTTATATAATACATCTAATTATTTAGGTATCCAGGTATTTTTGAAACTGTAGTGCTTATTTAATAGTGTGGTGAGAGCATATATAGCTTTAATTTTAGTCCTAATATAAAGTTTATATGCAGTTAGTGAGTGGTTAAGTTTGATGACATAACACAAAGGATTGTGATTTTGTTTTAATTGCTGTGGTTATTGCTGTTTTGATAACTGCTGACTACTCTGGGATCCCTTGTGTTTGTTTAAGCTCTCAGATTCTAGTTAATTTAATGATAGTTGATTCACTGTGTGTTTTCTCCACAGGGAACAAACAAAAGAGAATGCATTTTTAAACAGGACAGTATTATTATTAAGGAATTTCTTAGGAAATGTGTGTCCAGTCATTCACTCAAAATTAAAACAAACTGTGCATGTAAGATCTCTGCATAACAGTACATATGAAACCATCATACAGAGTAAATGCTGAAGTGTATTTGTTTACAATAGTTTATACAGTATAGATTGTCTACAAATAATTACTGTAATTTATATTATGGTTTAGTGTCTCATGTTTTGACTTTATGGGGTTTTGGAAATTGTCTTTTAGTTATTCTTAAGATGTATGATGTTTATATTACAGGAAAGTATTAGTTTTTCTATTCACGGAATGTTCTTAATGGGACACAACTTATTATTATTATCATTAGATATTTGAAGTGTTTAGAGAGGAATGATAAGAATAATTTATGTTGTTAATATTTTTTTTCCTTGACATTATTTCCAAAATTGATAAAACAAGAGATGTAGATGTTTAGCAGTGTTTAATATGGAATGTTTAGGTTAGGCTTTGTAGATTTAGTGGTAGTAGTTATAGGTTTTTTGCATGATATAGTGGTAATATATTTTAATCTAAAGAACATTTATTTAGTAATGTTATTAATCCTTATAATGTTTAACAATGTGGAAAATCTATGTATGTCCTGGTCCAGGGGTTTAGTGGGTAGGCACTGGTGTGGGACGGGATTTCAACAATGCTTCCAGAAAGTATATCATTTGAAAAAATATTTGAATCTATTTGTTTTTTTCCAATGTAAACCATATTTGAATCAATTAAAGGTCGTACTATGTGGGAAATAGATTCATGGAATACGAAAGGGCTCCAGAACTTGAAAAAGAGGAAACTGTTTCTTCATTTATTTTTGCAGGCTAGGGCATGTTTTATTTTACTCCAAGAAACTCATTTGACTAATGATCAATGGGCAGTTATTAGGGAAAGGAAAAAATGGATCAGAGAGGTCATAGCTTCCGAAGGTAAAACTAATAGTGCGGGGGTCGCGATAGTTATAAAGCACCAATACCAAGAAAAAATTCTAGACTTTAAAGTAGATAAGGAGGGAAGATGGTGTTACGTGATTCTGTCATCCAATCACTATGATAAACCTATTTTACTTCTTAATATAAATGCACCATGTAACAATCAACACCTTTTTATACTAACACTTTATTCCATTTTGAATCAATATAATAATTACTACATAATTATAGGAGGAGACTGGAATTCATATCAGGATCCTAAATTGGATAAATCAAGTGTCTATAGGTCATTTAATACTCAAGCAGTAATAGCTTTGAGTGAACTTAAAGCTGATTTTAGATTGTATGATCCTTTTAAATACGTAAACAATCAGTTTAATACAAATAATTTTACATTCTATTCAACATGCCACAAAATGTGGTCTAGAATAGATTTTTTCTTGATTTCAGAAAGTTTAATTATTCTAGACCCCAGTGTTACTGTACAAGTTTGGTACTTATCAGATTGTTCTAAAATTACTCTGAATTTTAATAAAGACCCCAAAAATAGCTTATCACATAGAGGGTACAATTGGACCCTAAATCCAAATTTATTAAATAAAGAGGATATAATTAAGGAAACTCAGGCTATTTTTGATCTTCTATTAGTTAGTCTATCTAAACAACAACATTTACCCGATATTGAATGGGCAACAACCAAAGCACAAGTAAGAGGGATTTTTTTGCAAAAAGCTACCTATTATAAAAGAATTCAAAATAGTGATATGCAATGACTGGAAACCAAAATCAAGTCATTAGAACAGGATTTATTTAGGAAATTTAACCAGCAAACAGAAAAAGAACTATTAAAATGTCAAAAGGAGCTCTTTTTGATCCAGAATAGTAGGTTGTCCTTTTATGAGCATAGATTGATGGCAAAATATGCTAATCATATTCAAACGCCTTCAAGGGCATTAGCTAGAATTATTAATCAATCGAAAGTCCCTTTGCAGATCACTGAAATATAGTTTAAAAACAATAGATATACAAAATCTGAAGATATTATGAGTATTTTTGAAATGATTTACTCTCGGCTTTACAGTAATAGACAGGAATCTTCTAAGAATAGGATTAATAATGACTTTTTGCAAAACATTAATTTTCCAAAAATTAACGATAACTCTCAAAAAGATTTAATTAAGCCAATTTCCACTGGGGAAATAATAGAAATAATTAAAAAATTGAAATCTCATAAAGCACCAGGTCCGGATGGATGGACCGCAGAATTTTATAAAACTTTTTGTGACTCCTTTGGCAAGATACTTCCACATATATTTAATTATATAATTAATAATGGAATTAGTGATCCTCACTTTAATGCATCCAGAACAATTCTTATTCCCAAAGAAAATACTGACTTACATAACCCGGACAATTATAGACTTATCTGTCTTTTAAATATTGACATGAAAATTTTGACATCTATTTTAGCTAATAGATTGAAGAAAGTAATAGACTTAATAATATCCAATGAACAGGCCAGATTTATGAATGCCAGACAAACTACTGACAATACCTTATCATTACATACATTAATTTCATATGCTTGTCAAAAAAATATTAATGTTTATGCTCTCATTATTGATGCACAAAAAGCATTTGATAGAGTAAATTTGAAATTTCTGTTTGATCTTTTACCATACTGTAATATACCTCAAGAATTTATTTTAACGTTACAAATATTATATAATAATCCATATACAACTTTATACATTAATAACAATTTTTCTAAAAGAATACAAATTAAGAATGGAACTCGTCAGGGCTGTCCTTTATCCCCTATATTAATCTATATTTAGAACCACTGTTTTTACATATTAAGCAAAATATATACCATAACGCCCCAATAGTTTATGGCACTAAGATATCTATGGCTGCCTTTGCTGATGACCTCAATATTTATTGTATGAATCCAATTTCAGATACCAAAAAAATACTAAAAGCAGTGGAAGATTTTGTTGATGTATCCAAATACAAGATAAATCTTAAAAAAAACAACTTATTTCCTTTGAAAACACCAAAACCTTTTTCTCTTTTACCATTGGTAGGACAAATTAAATCGGAGAATAAGATAAAGTACTTGGGTGTTATCTTTTCTACGGATAACAGAGATTTCTATGTGAATAATATCAAGTTGCTTTGGGATCAGATATTGTCTGATTTAAGAAGATGGAATAATTTGAAATAACCAACAATGGCAAAAGTTTCAATAATTAAAATGAATGTGTTACCCAGAAATTTGTACATTTTTAGGGCTACTCAAATTTTGATCCCCAGGAAATTTTTCAAACAAATTCACATGGAATTGGCTAAATTTATATGGGAACCTAAGACTAGAATATCATATGATAAATTGATGACTCCGAAAAATAAAGGAGGCCTAGATCTACCTAATTTTGAATTGTATTACTTAATAATAAATTCTAATACAATTTTAAGAATAGCTTACTATGAGATATCTAGTAATAAGTGGTCACCCAAATGGGTAGTTATGAATCATAAACACGTTGAAGTTTGAATATTAACCCAAAAGCTTTACCTTTTTTAAATAAAGATTCTTTTAAATTATTTTCTTTAATGGAGCATATTACAGTATATATAAGTCTAATACAAAATCTTTTCCAATCATTAAATCTCTTACAGCATATGATGACTTTTCAACCCTTTCATAAGAACCCGAATTTGAAAATTAATAACCAAGTAATAGATCTTAAAAAATATCCACTTATAATTAATCTAACTTTACTTGAAATACATCCATATCTTAACCATTCCGTTCATGATATGTTGCAGGGGATGAATCTTCCTAAATCATATTTAATAATATTGAGACAATTGAAGGATCTCTCTATACATTACTTCAAAGACATTAAAATTGATGAGGAAATGTTAACTATTTGTTCAAACTTATGGTTAACTCTTAGAAAGATATCAAATTTATTACCTCTACAAGTGAACTGATAAAAGAGCTGAAATATCAAAACCAAATACTTTTGTCAAAATATTGGAAGGATAAAATACCATTGATAGAAGATAACAAAATACTAAAGGCAATTAACTTAACAATAAAATCAGTTTCTCTTCAAAAATTAATATTTACATAGGTTCATAGGTTAGTACTAAGCTAACTGCCCTTGCAAGCCATTTTAAGCTTAGCCAATTATCCCTTGTGAGACTCAAACCCTGCACCTTGTGTTTGCAAGGCATACATACAGTTTCTCTTCAAAAATTAATATTTACATAGGTTCATAGGTTAGTACTAAGCTAACTGCCCTTGCAAGCCATTTTAAGCTTAGCCAATTATCCCTTGTGAGACTCAAACCCTGCACCTTGTGTTTGCAAGGCATACACCTTAACCATTAGGCCACCCTCCCAACCCTTTTGATGATATTTAATAATGCCTACTATACATGCCTTAGCTTGCATAAATTCAATTCGAAAAACTCGCCCAAATGTCCATACTGTAAAGATCAAACGGTGGACCTCTTGCACATGTTCTGGAGCTGTAAATGTATTTACAAACTTTGGAATTCCTTAAAAATCCAACTACAAAAGATGGGATATCAACATTCTACACTTTCTTGGGAATTTATGATACTACATATTCCTCCTAATAATTTGAATAGAACTCAAATGATTACACTTATGAATATTTTTTTATTAATGAAACTTTATATAGCTACAAATTGGTTGACTCCATTTCAAACTTCGTGGGAAAACTTTAAAGGTTTAGCCATGAAACATATTCTAGCACATAAACTTTTAATTAAGGATAATAAAAGGAATATTAATAACCCGAAGGTGTGGGAACACATTTTCAACATTATATTAGCTTAATGTACCGAACTCAGCTCAATCCCAGGACAGGCATACTTGATGTGAAAGTTGGTAAGAACAATTCATTCTAATGATAGTAGATTTTTTCTGTTTAACGGATGGAAGCATTCATGTAAATAATGTATATAGTTTGTAGTATAGGTATTACTAGTTTAATTTGGGCATTATTTGTATTTCCTTTTCTTTGTTGTATGGAAAATTGGTAAAATAATAAAGATTTATTATGGAAAAAAAAGAAGATTTGATGAAAGGTAGAAGATAATTTGGGGAGGGGTACTAAAATGTTCAATCCTCTAGTGTCAAAATACAACAAAAATCTCCAGTTCAGATTCCTTTTTAGGAAACAAAATAAACAACCTTGGCAAGACAGCAACAAACAAAATTTCAGAAAGCAATGGCAGGAAGGATCCTTACAGAACCAAGGACAATTTAAATAAGCAGACTGACTATATACCCCTTTATATCCCCCCCAGCATTCTAGTAAAGCAATGGGACTTCCATCATCCAATTCAATGGATTCCTATGTATCTGTCCTGTCAAACCTCCCTGTTTCCTCCTATCTAGACCAAATGCTATCTCAGGAAGATGTTCATCATATTGATCACTGCCACAGCAGCCTTAGCTTTATGGGTTTTATACTGCAAAGGGTATAACAACCACACAACTTCCAAAACTTCGGTACACCTTCCATTCAACCAAACTGTAGATCAATATGTGTGTACAGCTTTAAGAACCTTCCTAGGGGCTTGTACAAGTGTGCAAATACTGAGCACATGTGAGCCTGACCGCCATTTTGTATTAAGCTGTTGAGATATAAGCATGCATGTTTATGTAGTCTATCTGTTAATCAGTTTGTTTATATGTTGTAATGCTGCTATCCATCCTGATGCATTTCTATGTAATAAAGCAAATAAATGAACTACCCCACCTGTTCATCATCTATACTAGAGAGGGTCTAGCGACATAGTGCCAGAATGGGATCCAGATTCCTCAGCTTCGAGACCGAGAGGCACTCAGTTAAGATTGAAGGAATATACAGGAGTGAATCATCCCTACTGCACGTATAACTCACAAAACAGGTCAGAAACAAATTTCAGGCATTAAACCTTGCTCAGACTATTTCTTATACATAAAATAGGAAACAAGGCATTCAGAACACTCTAAACAAATTTCTAAATAACACAAATATTCAAAAGTACGATATATTAATAGAAATATTCAAAATAACTACGGAAAATGTTTGAAATAAAGTCTGAATTGCATAAAATGAATAAAATAAGGGAATCAACAACATTTTTTGCATTAATCAAAATTATTCATCTTCTGAAGTGCAAGAAGTGCTTGCATATGTGTGCAATATTACAGTACAGTTATTTCACAAAATATAGCCATTTCAAAGAATATTTTGCAAAGTACAGTAATTCAGACTTTATTGTGCATTTGAATGTTATTACAAGCACACATAGCAGCTTGTTTGTAGAAGATTGGAAGTTTGCCAGGATTGCATTGTGTTTTACTATCATTTTTTGGCATGGCTAAAAGATTTTGTAGACCAGCTCCACTTGCGTTTGATAATAATATTGCAGAGAATTGGACAGTGTTTGACCAAGAGTATGATAATTTCATACAGGCTGCATTTTCTGATGAAGATGACCATACAAAGACATTTAATCTGCTTAATTTAATTGGTTCAGAACCCACTGAAAGAGAGCATTCAGTTGTGTATGCACTTGCTGTCCTTGCAGGAGAGGGGGAAAACCATCATATAGTTGTACCAGCTGAGTCAAGGGTGGACCCAAAGTGCTTGAAACATAAAGTTAGAGAAATGTGCAACCCCCAAACAAATGTTGCAATGGAAAGACACTTATTTTACACAAGGGATCAAAAGCCTGGGGGAACTTTTACAGCATATGTAACTGATTTGAGAAACAAGGCTAAAGCATGCAGATTTGGTGATTTAAGGGATGAGTTGATAAAAGACAGATTTGTGTGTGGTATTAAAGATGATGTTGTGAGAAAGATTTTGGTTTGTGACAGTGATTTAACTTTGAATAAGGACATTGAGATTCGTCTGATATATGAATTTGCAGAAAAACACACAAATATGCTTACAAATGAGATATACATGCTTCCAGTTACTTCTAAAACTCATGTTGATAGTATTCAGCATATGGTTAAAAGAAACAGGCCCAAGCACACGGCAGAAACTGTAAGCCCTGCAACACTCACAGGGAAACCCCATAGCTTTCTAGCAAATTCCAAAGCATGCACAGTTTCAGTGAAGCACAAGAGTGACTCAGCAAACTCAAAGAATGGGTCCCCACCCAATTTTATAGCCAACTGTCATAATTGTGGTGGAAATCATGAGCCAAAAGAGAAAAATGTTTAGCTTTCGGTCAGCAGTGTCATAGATGTGATAAGTGGAATAATTTCAAAAGGTTTTGTAAATCAAAAGGTACACATTCTTTTATTAAAAGGGAACATTCAAAGAAACAATTTGATCAATTAGAAATCGTGACACTACTTTTTATATTGATGGTGTGTCAGTGCTTCATGAAACAGTCAATGCAAAGAATTAAGTATTTTGTACTATTTGAGTAAATGGAAAACCCATAGATCTCAAAGCTGACACAGGTTCAAACTACAATGTTATGTCTGCAGAAACATTTATTAGAATATGTGCTGGTGAGAAGCTTGATTTGACAAAGTGTGTGAAGCTTGTTGCTTATGGTGGTGAAGAAATTCATAATGAAGCCTCAGTGATGTTTTCATGTTACTCTGCTGGGAGAAGCTTCAGCTTGTTATTTTATATGGTCAAAAGGCATGTTCAGTCATTATTAGGGCTCAGAGGCAGTTTAAAATGGGACTGCTTTAATTTAATAAGGAAGTCCATCATTTTAGTTTGAATGATTAGTACTCTAATTTCACCCAGTATATTTTTTTGACCTACGCTGATCTTTTTGAAGGCAAATTAGGCAAGCTTCCAGTTGTGTACTCCATGAAATTAGACCCATATGTCAGCCTAGTTGTCAGACCAGCCTGGAGAGTTCCAGTAGCTATGCAGAACAGAGTCAAAGCTGATCTAGATAAAATGGTGCAGCAAGGTGTAATTTGTCCAGTTGAAGAACTGAGTGGGTATCCTCCATGGTGGTACCTCATAAGAAAAGCTCAGATGATATAAGAATATGTATTGATCTATACAATTTGAAAATAGCACTGAAAAGACCTCAGAATCCAATGTGCACAGTCAAGGAATTTGCAGCTCCTATGCCAAATGCCACTGCTTTTTCTGTCTTAGGTACAAGGAGTTCATTTTGGAAAGTTTTGCTTGACAAGAAATCCTCATTGCTAACTATATTCAGTACTCCTTTTGGCAGGTAAAGATTTTTTAGAATGCCATTTGGGATAAATTCTGCAAGTGAAGTCTTTGAACATGCAATGAAGCAATTTTTTTCTGGGTATCCATATGATATTATAGTACATGATATTCTAGTAGGAGGTAATGGTGAAGCTGAGGATGACAGAAACCTCAAGAAAGTTCTGGAAAGAGCACATAAAGTTAACCTTAAGCTGAATCCTCAGAAGTGCAAGTTCAGGTTATGAAAACTCACTTATGTTGGTCATTTGTTTACCAGTTCAGGCTTATGACCAGACCCTTCCAAACAAACAGCTATTCATGAGATACCAGCTCCAGACAATGTTCAAGCCCTGAAATATTTTCTTGGTATGGTTAATTACCTAGGCAACTTCATTTCACACTTCAGCCAACCAACAGCACCGCTCAGAGAGCTGACACATGAAGATACATCTTGGTCATGGTTGGAATAATGCCAGAGGGCATTTGATGTCCTGAAACAGAGCATTGCCAGTCCACCAAAACTCAGATATTATGATGTTCACAAACCAGTTACTCTTTCCTGTGATGCTTTGAAATTTGGTCTTGGTGCAGTCATTCTTCAAGATGGTCAGTCTGCTGCCTATGCATCCAGAACTCTAACCCACACTGAAATGCAGTATGCTGAGATAGAGAAAGAGCTTTTGACATATGTGTTTGCATGCTCGCAGTTACATGATTATATTTATGGTAGAACTTGTCACAAAAGGAGATATTGCTAGCACAGCTATCTGGAATTTTGTAAATAATTCTATATCATTGCTGAAAATAGAAATGATTTGTATAAGATGTTCGTGTTACAACTGTATTAGAACTCTATGTTATGTGTATATCAAATATGTTTATACAGAGATGTGAGTTGAAAAGGGTTTTCAAAATGCTTGTGTTTAAAATGGATCCACAGCATGCCCTACAGGAAAAGAACCAAAAGGCACATGCACTATTGTAACTATGTAAATGTATCTATTTTAATGGTGGAAACTGGAATACAGTAGGTTATCCTCAATCTAGTAAATTTTAGAAAAATAGCAGAAACTAAATTACTTTATGGCAGCAAGGAGACATAGTGTTTGTGCTGAGAAGCTTTCTGTATTGTCTTGGAAGTGTTTTATTGTTTTATGACTTCCAGTCTCTGCCAAAGATCTAAGGAAAAGTCTTTGTTTATGTATTTTTACAAGTAGATGCTAAATGCTACCAGTTGCCATCAGTGGTTGTTTTGGGCCTGGGGACTAGAAGTCAGATGGCAAGAAATGATGTCACTCTGCAAGCTAGCCCACCAGTAATATTTGAGAAATTAATTTAAGAACCGTCTAAGTGATACACAACATTCCATATTCTGTCTTTGTCCTGAGAACAACAACTAGAGAAGATCCATTCACTACATCTGCCATGCTCTGTAAGTATGTTAACTATGGTATAGTAATTCTCTTAGATATCTTCAGGAATGTAGTAAAGGTTAGCTTAGATATTTTTCTTTATTTATTGGAGACTTCCCTGCAATGTTATTTTAAATATTTCCTGTGATTTTGAACTCTGGTGTCACTGACAAATGTATTTAGTATTGTCTTGTTCTTTTATTTATTATTAAATGCATTTAAACATTTAATTGTGGCTGATCTGTCTAGAGATATTTAAGTTCTGAGAGTACTTGCATGTCTATTTGGTGACACTGTGTGGGCCTCTCCTAATAGCCCTGTTTTTGGTCAAACTACCATAGGAGTGATAACTTAAAGGTTTTTATTAAATTTTTATTTTGGAAAGTAGAGCTGTTTTCGCTGGTCTTTTGTGTGGTTTCAGAACTATTTTCTTTTGGATAGTGGTTATTTTACCATTTATATTATTTTTTTTAATTTATTATATTTAACATTTGTTAACCGGGAAAGTCCGACTTGGAACAAAGCCAATTTTCAGTGGAGGCCCGGGGAGAAAGGCTCCACATGCATGTCTTTGTAACATGGGAGGAAACCGGAGCACCCGGAGGAAACCCACATAAAGGCAGGGAGGACATGCAGACTCCACACAGAAGGCACCCCAGCCGAGAATCAAACCGGAGAACCTCTTGCTGTGAGGCGACAATGCTACCGCTGCACCACTGCGCCGTCGCAGCACCACTGCACCACTATATTAATAGTAGCATTACCCGGTAAGGTTAGACACCCTTTGTTAATGGCCTAAAAGTAGATGATAAGAGGTTCTGGTGGCAGTGATAACTACTTTATACTTGGGGCAGAAGGGACCATAGCTAGTAAACCTGTGCCAGCATGTGTATGTGCGTGTGTGTGTGTGTGTGTGTGTGTAAATGAAATCTCCAAGAGTGTATATGTCAGCTACTTGGGCAGGGACACGAAACACTGGTTGGACAGAGAGAGAGTCCTGGATGACTTGTCTTGAAACCCTGGCTAAGAACTCAACTATATAGCTGTGCCAGTGGGGAATCTTATTGGGGATCTGGAGAAAGACAGAGAAACCAGCCTCGGGCTGACTGTGATCTCTGTGTGCTCTTAAGGGAAATTGCACTTGATGCAGAGAGTTGCATCTGGTAATACTGTGTGTGACCTTGTCATCCTCTCAGTGTACATCCCCAACTGTTGCCAGTGGTGAGGATTGAGGCTCCTTGATTACTGGTCCAGTGGTGGGTGTCACATTTATTGGATGGTAGCGGTGGGGTATCCACATATTAGGATTCAGTGGTGTGGATATTGAACTCCTGTAGCCTGTACACAGTGGTCACTAAAGAAGGTGTTTGTACTCTCAAGCAGCCACACAGTGAACATTCAGAGTTTCACATCACAGTAGGTTTATTTATTTTTTGTTACCTTAGTTAGTCAGGAAGAGCAGGTCAAGGATGTCAGCAGAATAGTATGGTAAGCTGACAAGGAGCCACTTGGCTGAGATGTGCCAATACAATGGGCTGGGTCAAGCCAACCTGACTAAAACAAAAATGATTGCAGCCTTAGTCATGGCTGCATCACAGACCAGCAACCAGGAGGACAACCAGACTGGCCTTGAGGATGTGCAATTCTCAGAAAACTGACAGTTCATCTTTGCCTCGGAGGACTTAAAAATCCATCCAGAGTTAAAGAGACTTGAACTGGGGGCCAAACAGAACTAGAATCAGCAGAGAGATTGTGACATTTGGAGGCTGAAGAAAAGGAGAAACACATGGCATTACAATCAGCAGAAAGACTGAGACATCTGGAAGCTGAAGAAAATGAGAGGCAGAAGCAACATGAAAAGTAGATGCTGACTCTTCATCAGGGTCATGGAGGTAATGGGGAAGGGAGTAACCAAACCCCAGAAGCAACAAAAGTCAGTAAATTTCTTCCAAAATTTACAGAGGGTGATAATTTTGATAGTTTTATTCATATGTTTGAAAGGGTAAGTAAACAGTATAATGTTGACCAAGGGCTCTGGGTACAATTCCTGATACCTTGACTCCATGGTAAAGCTGTAACTGCTATTTTTAAATTGTCTGATACTGATTGCTTAAATTAAAAAACTGTTAAAAAATGTTTATTATGAGTGTTTTAAGTTAACACCTGAAGCTTATAGAAAAATGTTTCATGAGTATAGATGCAAGGCAAATGTAAATGTGAATGAATATAATGCTAAATCCAGCACTTATTTTCATAGATGGGTGAGTGGGCACCAGGTCACCACTTTTGAAGGTCTGCTAGACCTTTTGGTGAGGGAACAATTCCTTAGCACTATGGCTGAGGACATGAGAATCTGGTTAGCAGATAGGGAATGTAACACCGCAGATGAGTTGGGGAAATGGGGAGATCTATAACTAGCAAGCAGGGCATCACTGCACAGGAAAGGGATAACCATTGCTGCTCAGGGGTCTAAGGGAACCCATGTTGGGCAGCCTAATCCACCCCAACAGAGTCTGCCAGTAGCAGGGGAAGCCACTAGTTCAGGTAAATGGCCAGGACCAAGGGTTAAATGTATAAAATGCAACCAGTGGGGCCATGTAGCATATAGATGTCCATGGAGGCAAGGTGGGGAACAAAGGGTGGGAGAGCCAGTAAGTGGGAATGACAGAATTCCAGCATTAAGTTGTCTGGAAATGACAAGGATACCAGACTACCTCAAGAGATTTTAGCCTGTCTTAGTAGATGGAAAACATGCCACTGCTAAGAGAGACACAGCTTCTGACCTAACCATTGTTAAGCCGACAATGGTTACAGAGGAGCACTGCTTGCTTGAGCAGTCTACTCCAGTCAGAGCTTTTGGAGGGATTCCATTCCAAATACCTTTGGCTAGGGTTCATCTTGACTGGGAGGGTGGAAAAGGAAGCAAACAAGTATGTGTTTTTGAGGATATCCCTGCATATGTCCTGCTAGGGAATGATTTTGATAATGCAGTACCTTGTGTGCATGCAGTTACATGCAATCAGGCTTGGAGACAAGCATGTGAGTCTGGTAGCCTGGGTGGGACCCAGACAGACCACACACTTAAAGCCAGGACTGGTGAGGTGGCTACTTCAGGGAAGGAGCTACCCTCTAGCAGTGAGACTGAAGGTGACCCACAGCTGCTTGTGGATATTGATATTCCCTTGGACAAAGTAACTGCAAGGGCAGAGGTGAGTAGTAGTAGTACCCAGGCTGACAGTGAGGCACTGCTGTCAGAGAATACCAGACTTCCTGTGGAAGGGGAGCTGGGAAGGGTTACAATGAGAGAGAGTTGAGACAGGCTCAGCTCTTAGACTCTACATTAGAGGGCTTGAGGAAGGTAGCCAGGGAGGTGCCTGATTCTGAAGGAAAAGTGGAATCTGTATACTGGGACAAAATATTACTGTATAGAGATTAGACCTCTGAGGGAGCACTAGAGGGTGAGAGATTACAGTAGTTGGTAGTGCCCAGAGCCTACCATCTGGGACTTCTAGCCATAGTCCATGATATTCCCTTTGCAGGTCATATGGGCATAAAGCATACAAAGAGATGTGTTATGCAGAACTTTTATGGCCTGGAATTTCCAGGGATGTAAGAGGTTACTGCAGGAGTATGCAAGGCAGGAGACAAGGTGAAAGCTACTTTGATGCCTTTGTGTGTAATTGAGAAGCTGTTTCAGAGGGTAGCTATTTATATTGTGGGCCCTCTGAGTACCCCAAGTTCCACAGGGAAGTAGTATTTCCTAGTATTAATAGATTATGCTACCAGCTACCCTCAGGTCGTGGCTCTGTCCTTCATTGAGGCAGAAAAAGTGACAAATGCTTTGTAAAAGATTTTCAGCAGGGAAGGTTTCCCAAAAAATATACTGACTGACAGAGGTTCCAATTTCCCGTCAGACCTGCTGGTTTGCCTGTAGGAGCGCTGTGGGGGTGAATCAGCTAAAGACCACCCCCTACCATCCCCAGACTAATGGTCTGGTGGAGAGGTTAAACTCTACACTAAAGACAATTCTATGGGCATTTGCAGAAAAGGTTAAGAGGGAGTGGGACAAATATTTGCCCCATTCATTGTTTGCTTACAGAGAGGTGCCCCAGAAATCCACAGGTATTTCACACTTTGAGTTGCTGTATAGGCATAGGGTGATGAGACATCTAGATTTAATTCATGAAGAGTGAGAGGGTGAGTGTGAATCACACAAGGAGTCTGTTGTGGCATATGCCCTAAATCTCAGGAGAAGGCTCATGGAAATCATGGGCTTGTCCCAGGAGAACTTGGCAGAAGCCCAACAGGAGAAAAAGTCTGGTATGACAGGAATGCTCGAGCTAGAGAGTATGCTGTTGGGCAGCAGGTTATGGTTCTCACTCCTGTCAGACACAACAAGTTACAGGCAGCTTAGGAGGGACCCTTCAATGTGGTAAAGAAGGTCAGGGATGTTAACTACTTGGTAGAACTGCTATGCAGGAGGCAGGGGCACTCACTATACCATATTAACACCATGAAATCCTATCATGATAGGGAGACCCTGATGCTAAGTATTTGCAGTGGAAGGCAGGAGGAGTCTGAGGGGGGTCTATGACTACAGGGACTCAGCCAGCAAAATCCCAAATTACTATGGTGGAGCCTAGAGCTGCAGGCATATGATAGGACAGTGCAGCACTATACTGGGTTCAGCAATGCTAAGGCAGCTGGGATCTCAAGAGAGGAATGGGGTAAGGTATTCCCAGATAGGCTCATCCCTCCCAAGCAAAGTTTCTCAAGGGGGATGAAGTGTAAGAAAGAAGATACTGCCAGCACAACTATCTGGAATTTTGTAAATACTTATATGTCATTGGTGAATATCAAAATGATTTGTGTAAGATGCGTGTGTTGTAACTGTATTAGAATTGTATGTTATGTGTACATCAGACTTGTTGTGCAGATGTGTGTTGAAAAGGGTTTGCAAAATGTTTGTGTTTAAAATGGATCCACAGTGTGCCCTACTAGAAAATAACAGAAATATATATGCACTGCTGTAACTGTAAAGGTATATATTTTAACAGTGAAAACTGGGATACAGGAGATTAACATCAGTCTAGTAAATTTCAGAAAAATATCTGAAATTAAATTACTTTATGGCAGCAAGGAGACACAATGTCTGTGTTGAGAAGCTTTCTGTATTGGAAGTGTTTTATTGCTTTATAACTTCCAGTTTCTGCCAAAGTTCTGAGGAAAAACCCTTGTCTATGTATTTTACAGGTAGATGCTAAATGCTACCAGCTGCCATCAGTGGTTGTTTTGGCCTGAGAACTAGAAGTCAGATGACAAGAAATGATGTCATTCTGCAAGCTAGCCCAGCATTAATATTTGAGATATTAATTTGAGAACTCTCTGAGTGAGACATAACATTCTGTATTCTCTATTTGACTGGACAACAACAACTAGAAAAGATCCATTCACCACATCTGCCTTGCTCTGTAAGTAAGTTAACTATTGTAGAGTAATTCACTTAGATATAGTCAGGAATATAGCAAAGCTTAGCTTAGATATTTTTCTTTATTTATTGGAGTTTGTCCTGCAATGTTGTTTTAAATATTTCCTGTGATTTTGAACTCTGATGTCACTGTAAAAACATATATTTAGTATTATCTTGTTCTTTTATTATTTATTATTAAATATATTTAAACATTTCATTGTAGCTGATCTGTCTATAGATATTTAAGTTCTGAGAGTGCTTTCATATTTATTTGGTGACACTGTGTGGGCCTTTACTAGTAGCCTTGCTCTTGGTCAAACTACAATTTGTATTAATAATAACATTACATAGTAAAATTGGACACTCTTTCTTAAGGGTCTTAAAGTAGCTGATAATGGTGGCAATGATAACTAACTTATAGTCTGGGCAGAAGGAGTCATAGCTAGTAAACTTGTGCCAACCTTTCCCAGGTGTGTGTGTATGTGTGTGTAACAAAATCTCCAAGAGTGTGTGTGTTAGCTTCTTAGACAGAAACACGAAGCACTGGTCAGACAGAGAGAGTGCTGGAGGACTTGGTTTGCAACTCTGGCTAATGACTCAAATCTATAGTTGTGCCAGTGGAGAGTCTTACTGGGGATCTGGAGAAAGAGGCAGAAACCAGCCCCAGACTGACTGTGATCTCTGTGTGCTCTTAAGGGAAATTGCACTTGATGCAGAGAGCTGCATCTGGTAAAACTGTGTGCATGTGTTTGTGTGTGTGTGTGTGTGTGTGTGTGTGTGTGTGTGTGTGTGTGTGTGTGTGTGTGTGTGTGTGTGTGTGTGTGTGTGTGTGTGTGTGTGTGTGTGTGTGTGTGTGTGTGTGTGTGTGTGTGTGTGTGTGTGTGTGTGTGTGTGTGTGTGTGTGTGTGTGTGTGTGTGTGTGTGTGTGTGTGTGTGTGTGTGTGTGTGTGTGTGTGTGTGTGTGTGTGCGTGCGTGTGTGTACCTTGTCATCCTGTCAGTGTATGTCCCCACTGTTGTCAGTGGTATCGAGGCTCCTTGATAACTTGCCCAGTAGTGGGGTATCACAGACCTATCCAGATTAAAACAGGGCCTTTTGAGAAAGACTATGCATTCAGCTCTTGCCAGATTGCTATGTATGATGTTGAGATTGCACAAGTACAATTTCAGTCTTGTCTACACAAAAGGCAAACTTCTTTATCTTGCTGATACTTTATCCAGATCACCCTGAAATGCCACTGAAGAGCACGAGAATGAGCATCTTGATTTTGAAGTCATGGACGTGAAAAATTTTTCTTCCACAGGTCTCGATGAGCTTAGAAATCACACAGCCTCAGATCCTGTTTTACAGAAGCTCAACCACTTTATCAGTCAAGAATGGCCATCAAAGCAATCTAGTTTACCTCAAGATGTGCAACCTTATTTTCCTTACAGAAATGAGAGTTTGTCTGACAAAGGTATCATCATGAAAGGTCCAAAAGTGATTGTTCCAAAGTCTTTCTAACAAGAATATATTACCAGCTGCATTGTGACCATCCAGGAACTGATTCTACTTAAAGGAGGATGAGAGGACTAGTATTTTGGACTTCTATGTCACAAGACATTGAGAGAGTACTTTCATCTTGTTCTGTATGTAATAGTACAAAGTTACATCAGCAGAAGGAACCACTTCAGCCAAATCAGATTTCTGAACGACCTTGGACAACAGTAGCCGCTGACATTTTTGAATGGAATGGTCAACATTACTTGGTTTTCATAGACTCTTATTCCAATTAGTTTGAGATTGACCTACGTCCTAACCTAGCATCCAGTTCTGTAATTAGTAAGATGAAGCATCATTTTGCAGTCCATGGTAGTCCGCACAAAGTTATTTCTGACAATGGCACACAGTGTACTAGCCAGCAAATCAAAAGATTTCCCAAAGAGTGGGACTTTATCCATGTTATGAGTAGTTCTGAGTACCCCCAGTCAAATAGTTTGGCAGACTCTGCAGCTCAAAGTGCGAAAGAGTCACTTGAGAAGTCGAATGACACAATAGTGATGTTTTCCTGAATCCCTTGTATCTCAGAAATATTCCTCAAGATAAACATCTTGGTTCACCTGGCCAGAAACTTCTGTCGAGACAAACCAGGACTATATTACCAGTTAGCAGTAGTTTATTGATTCCAAGTGCTAAGAATAAAAGATACGTGAAAGTCGATCTGTTAAATCCCTATCCCAGAAGTCTTATTACAATAAATCCAGCAAAACACTCAATCCATTACATGAAGAAGAGATAGTGAGAATGCAAATGTGCAAAGGTTATCATCGGTTTGAAGTTATAAAGAGTATTTGCCCAGAGCTCAGATGGTACATTGTGGAATCCAAAGGAGGAGAGTTTAGGTGGAATGGGAAACATTTGATGCCAGTGTCCGTGCATTACGAGAGCAAAAATACTATTAAGCGAATACTAAAACCCCGACACCTATTGCATGAACTGCAGATATCCCAAACGCACTAAACCGCAAAACTTTAAATGTCAAACTGTCATACTCGGCCAACCCCACAACCCGCTGCATACTACCTACCCAAACATAATAAATAAAGCACATACATACATACACTAACCAAACCCTACTTCTAACCCTAAAGTGAAGCACAAACACCCTACTTCTAACCCTACACTAAACCCCACTTACACAAATATTTATGCACTATCCTTAACCCCTCCCTAACCCTAAGGTCTGTAACTACCGCACACTTCCCCTACATAGATATACACAGACAAAATAAATAATCCACATGCATACATTTAACAAAACCCTACTTCTAACCCTACACTAAATCTAACATACATAACCTATCTACGCACTTACCTTAACCCGCACCCTAACCCTAAAGACCGTAACTATCCAACACTTACCTTAGACAGCTATTCCACAGACGGGCCAACCATGGTAATTCGACATTTCCGAAATCGCGGTTTTGTACTTTCGCTATAAGTCCATTTCGTGCAATTCATCTCAATGCTTACGTATTCGCATAAACAGACTTTTGCTCAGCTAATATAGACCCCCGAACATGCATCAGAGCATCTAGCCTTTGAGAAAGACTCTTTATCTCAGAGTGAGTTGTCCAACATTCCAGTTCCAGAGGACGTTCCAGTAAATATTCCTGTTCCTGAGATGAATCCTAAAGTTCCTGATATGAGTTGTTCACCAAAGACTGTCCCTGTTGCTAAACCCAGATGTGATTACTATATTACTAGATCAGGTTGCATTTCAGGAACATGTCACAAATACACAGCAACTTGGACATGAACGTTGTGTTTGTTTCTAATGTCTATATTATTGCATGTCTTATTCCAATATAATTTCATTGAGGGGAAATCTATTTAAGAGGGAGGATGTAGATCAATATGTGTGTACAGCTTTAAGAAGCTTTCTAGATGCTTGCACACGTGTATAAATACTGAGCACATGCAAGCATGACTGTCATTTTGTAATAAGCTGCTGAGATGTAAGCATGTATGTCTGCATAGTCTGTGTTAATCAGCTTGTTTATATTTTGTAATGCTGCTATCCAGCCTGATGTGTTTCTATGTAATAAAGCATATAAACGAACTACCCCACCTGTTTTCCATCTATACTAGAGAGGGATGAGCTACACAAACCATCATTCAGCTCAAGTTGAGTTGACTGAAAAAAACAGGTCTGGGTGCCAAGCTCTTTAGAGCTTTCATGCTACCAAAGAGTGTGCTCCTCTGAAGGCTTCTGAAGATCGACAGTCAGCTTGTTCTTGTTCTTTTGCTGAGCAGATAAGTTCCCTTTGGATAAAAATTTCCACTTTATAGAAATTGTTATTGTATTATACTTTCTTGTTTAGGAAAGTTAATTTTAAGCTAGGTGTGTAAGGTCTGTCGTGAGACTTAACTGTACTTTTAAACGGTAGTGCACTTTTTTCCTTTCAATTTAAATGTTTTTTTAAAGTAAATGAAAAATATTTTTTATTTGTTGAGAAACTGTGTTTATTTCAATTTTGGGGCCTGGCAAGATGTTTTAAAGTGATTTTTACTGTGTTTTGTGGGGAAAAGTGGCTTTTAAAAACATTACATTTTTACTGGCCTTTGCTGCTTGTTTTGCCCTGGAAAGAGGCACCATTTTTAGCTTGATCATGGAACAAACTACCAGTCCCATGGTTGGTCCTTCTTCAAACCCCAAAAACATTAAGCAAACAGCCATTTCCACCACAGCAGGCTAACATTTTACCTCAGCCATAGATAGATGACTGCTGGGGCCATTGCTTGTTCCTCAGACCACTCATATTTTAACCCAGATCCTGCTCATGTGGTACCTACAGCCACTATGGACCGGGGGTTAGCCATGTCATCTGCAGCTGTTGGGGTGCCCTTGGTGGGCAAGGAAGAACCATTCATGTTAGACCTGGGAGAAAGAACCCATCCCCTGGGAAGCTGCTGCCGCCGCCATTAATGACACCACTGGCCCCATTTTTCCTGTCAAAAGAAACAGAACTCAAAACATGCATCTACTCCTCCTCAAATTTCCTTAACAAGGAGTAGTTTACTGGGTCTGGCAAAGGGCTTAATTCACACTATTGATCCTTCTTATAAGAAGAATGTCTTTTTTTCTTAAGAGATTCAAGATTCTGAATCTTTACAGGAAGATGTAGAGACATATATAGGCTTTTTTCCTCAGTTCCCTGATTCAGACTTATAGGAAAGCTCAGTTTCTGATTCACCCTGTGGGTGTTTATCTTTCTCTGAGACTATTTCCAAAATATGCTAGTGATTTTAGTGGGAGGACATTGAGGTTTCTCAGACTCACAGAAAATACTATGAGTTGTTAGTTACAGAATTACTTTCCAGAACATTCACTAATTCTCCCAGTCCTGTCAGCTCTGGAGGATGTGTGCGTCACTGCCTGCAGTTTTCCTGATAAGTCAGACTGCTGCCTGTAAAAAGGCAGATAGAATGAATAAAGTCCTCAGTCTTTTAATTTTTTATGCCCTCTTTTCAAACCTAACCCAGCAGCTATAGTTTTAGTTAATCCTTCTGCTGCTAAACATTTTGTTAATTCCAATGCTAAACGTTCTGACAAGGCTGGGAAGATTATTCGTAAGTACAGGGAAAAATGCATGCTTCTTCAACTTCGATTTTATCAGAATTTTGAATTATCAGTTCATATGTTGAGGTTTATTCTGACTAATTTTGAAAGAATGAGGACTGTTTTGTCTGCAGCTTTTTCTTGTGAGGACAAATCTGCTTTAAGTAATTTAATTTCTTCCATTGTACAGGTCAGTACTCATTGTTTACAGTGTGTGTATTACTTGTTTGCTACCTCTTCCAGGGCTATGGCCACTAGTACTGTTTTGAGGAATTTGACCTGGATGCATTCTAGGAACCTCCCAGATTATGTGAAAAATGAGATTTTCAATTCTCCTTTGGATAGAGATTTAGTTTTTGGTTCCTCTGCTGCAGAAGTTATCAAAAAGTGTAATAAAAGGGGTAAGTTGATACAGGGAATTTCTAAGATTTCTCAGTCCCTCTTTTCCAAATTGTATAAGGGTTTCTCTCACGGGCGGCCACGGTGGTGCAGCGGTTAGCGTTGCTGCCTCACAGCAAGAGGTTCTCTGGTTCGATTCTTGGCTAGGGTGCCTTCTGTGTGGAGTCTGCATGTCCTCCCTGTGGTCACATGGGTTTCCTCCCACATCCCAAAGACATGCAGTAGGTGGATTGGGCACTCTAAATTGGCCCTAGGTGTGAGTGTGTGTGTGTGTGTGTGTGTGTGTGTGTGTGTGTGTGTGTGTGCGCCTTCTCTGGAAGGTTGGGTGCCAGGATGGCAACTCAACACTGTAAAAACCCCACTGCCAATCATGAGCGGACAGATGATCCACTGTGGTGACCCCTAATCGGGAAAAGCCGAAAGAAGAAGAAGATAAGGGTTTCTCTCACCTCTCATCTAATATTGGAAAAAAACAAAATAAACATTCTAAACAAAATGCTGGTAGACAGACAAAGAAGAAATGCCAGAGGGGTTCCGAAAATAATTCAGGAGCTCCTGTGCTCCCCAAAGCCAAGGATAGTTGAACAAGTCAGAATGAATATTTAAGGGACATAAACCCCACAGCAGTTCCTCTTCCCTTCCAGAAAGTCTTAATCTCCATTTTTCACATTGGTAACAGTTTCAGACAAATGAGTTCTGAAGATCATTCATCAAGGGTACAGACTGCAGTGGGAGGAAATCCCTTTTTATGGGGGGGGGGGTAATTCCCCATCTACCATACCAGACTATTTTATTTCCCCTTATACTTCAACTCATGCAGTCAAAGTGAACGATAGAACCAGTTCCTTGTTCACAAGTTTGGAAAGATTTTGATTCAGGAATATTTTTAGTGCCAAAGATAGAAAATGCTTGGAGCCTAGTTCTGAAATTTTCTACCTAAACTTGTTTGCTTGTGATTGTGCCCAAATACAAAATGATGTCACTTCCTTCCTCTTTCAAATTTCCTGGTAACACTAGATTAAAAAAAATGGTGTGTGCAGTATTAAGATGGTATTAATTTACGCACACAAAAAAGGAAAGAGACTCAGCCTACTAGTGCAGGAAGTGTAAGAAAGATCCAACTTTGCATCATCAAATGACAACAGTGATGATGCAAAGACAGGAACAGTTGCCCTGGTAAGTCTGTTGAGAGCACAAAATAACAGTGAAGTGAAAAAAATAGAATTTCCAGTAAATTGTATTTGCATAGCAGGAAGTCATCCTGCCACCCCAGAAGAAAGAGAAAGACAGCAGGTCATCACTGCACATAATCTTTAAGGGAACGTTCAAGTGCCCAAACTCTTACCAGCTCAAGCAGAGCTGAAAAAAAGAATGGTTTGGGTGTCAAACCATTCAGAACTTTTCTGCTGCTATTGTGGGTTTCCGAGTATTAGTGGTTGGCTAACGCTTCCCCACTGCTGGCCAGATGTTCCCTTTGGGGAAAAAAACTCCACATTTTATTTTTATGACAGAAATTGAGATATTTATATGAAAACAAGTATTTTAAGTGTGGAAAAGGTATTTTAATTCACTGACATGTAACTTTTAGTCTATTTTTACTGAGAATTGCTACTTTTTTAGAAAACAGTTGTGAAAACTAAAGTTAACTTTCCCTGGGATTCAGTAAGCTTCCATGCAGGAATCCTGCACAGAAACAACTGTTTAAGAGCAACATGGCAGCACGCCATGCATAGTTATGAAGGCGTGCTGCCTCTGCTCCTAAACAGACATGGAGCGTGGACAAGTGCAGGGGGGTGTGTCTGAGAGGAGAGCTCTCACAATATGCACTCTCCTGCACTCAAGAATTGCCATTCGGCAATTCCAATGAGCAAAAACGCTCATAGGGGGTTGCCACCTCTTCAAATGCCCAAAGTGGGACTGTTAGTGTGCAATCATGACATGTTGCAGGACAAAACACACCCACAGCCATTGCAAATGTCAAAACTCCACTTTCCAGGAAAACCTGTACACTCATAGCAACAGAAACACGCCAGGATTTCGGTCAAATGTGCAGATGCATACAGAAATCCTCAGCAATTAGTGAAATTTGTCCCTTCTTAGAGAAAATAACACTAGAAATACTTTTTTTTATCAAACTGATTAAATTTAACTGTACCTGCGCAGGTTTGCTCATTGCTTAGCTACACATACTCTAGCATAAATGGCACAAGAAGGTAAACAGCAAGATACATTCAATCCAAGCAGTACTGCAATAGTGTAGTGGCTAGAGCACTTGCTTTGCAAGCAGTCATTCCCAGTTTGATCTTCACTGTAGTAAATTCCATTTTCCATGTGAAAGCAATTCATGAACATGTTTTTTTGCTGTATAACCTACTAAATAACATATATTTGTGAACTGGAGTGCTGCATTAAGTGCAGATGTGAGGTTTCATTGTAATAATGTGGTAAAATCCACAGATAAACACAAGTGCCCCATACAGCATACGTACACATGAATGAAGGATACTAAACAAAGCTATAATGTGTAATGAATGATAAATCAATGCCATACAGCAAATAGTGTAAAAATGTATAAAGTGTCCAAATCTACCACCTTCCCAAGATCCATGTTTCTTTTCTTTCTAAATTAGTGTGAGGGTAAGTGGGAGTAAGCACTTTTAAGCAGCAGTAAGCGAGTTTAATCCTGTTTGCGTGGGGGTAAGCAATGCCTACACAGGATAAGATATATCTAGGCTGAGTGTAAGAATATTTAACCAGAAGTTAGCATTGCTTATTATCATGCAAACCCATGCAAACCCGCTTACAACTGCTTAAAAGTGCCTTAATCACTCTGTATCCAACAGCCCTTGTTCTGTCCAGCAACAAAATTATCAGCCTTAGCAAATCTCGAACCCAGGACCCTGAAAACCATAGCCACAGTGATTTACCACTACAACATACCAGCTGTACGTAAAATTGAGGAATACCCAAACAGATCCTCACTATAGCAAAATCACAATTTACATGTGAAAGGAATTTATAAACAATGTTTTGTTGAATAACCTACTATATAACATATATATGTGAACTGGAGTACTGCAATAAGTCTAGATGTGAGGTGTCATTGTAATAAAGTGGTGAAATCCCACGATAAATATAAGTAACCCATACAGTGTACATACACATGAATCATGGATACTAAACAAATATATAACATGTAATGAATGATAAATCAATACCAAATGGCAAATAGTGTGCAAATTTAAAAATAAGCAATGCTAAGCATTTCACACCTCTGCTTACCAGGTGTAAGCAATGCGTAGCCCAGCTAAATAGATTTCCCCATTGTTATGCCCCTTTAAGAATTGCCAACCTTAGGTAAGCAGGTTTGCCCATAGCTTAGCATTTTCAAAACCATCAAACCATGGCAAAGGGTGGGAAATCAGCCCTATTTAAATGCCACAGGCAGGAATACATCTCATAACTGGTTGCAGCTTCCTCCTGTAGTAACAATGGCTGGTGTCAGCGAAGGATCTCGCTTCTGAGTTGCAGCCCTGGGGCATCAGGAAGTCCAAGGTCATGGCAGGACCCCTGGTAAAAGACCACGAAGAGAGACTGCTGCAGGGCCAGTACCAGGGTTCCCAATATAAAGCGGTAGCCTAGGACCGTCTCACCCGTGACCTCACCAGTGCCCCTGGCATCCCTCGAACTGGTGAACAGGTCAGACATCACTATGCCAACCTGAAACAGAGGAAGAGGGAGCTCTTGGATCAGTGGATCCAAGAAGTTAGGCAGGGTGATGTCCCAGCAGTGTGTAAGTACTCATTCTACTAACTGTTTAATAATTGCCTAGCTCATGTATATTATGGATAGGCATGGCTAAATATTCCTCATGTCTCTGGCAGCTGCAGCGAAGTGGGCTGTGAATCAGGAAGCCCATGCGTGTAGGCTGCAAAGGCTGCATCGCAAGGCAGGTTAGTAATAATCTTGCATGTACTTTCATAAGAAATAAATCTAAAAGTAGTAGAAAGTTAACTGCCAGCATAAAACCTGTATTGACTATGGGATGTACTGAATAAATCAGACAATATGACAAGAAGAGTCTCATATAGGTTGTATGTAAATAAAAGGGTAACAGCCTGGCAATAAAGGTCTAAATCCTGGACTGCTTGTGTTTACTCTGGCATCATATGGGAATGTAGTGTTGCATTCTCTTAATAGTACTGTTGTATTAAGCATGTTACCCACACTGTGCTACATAAATACAATGTGTAGGAATGTCTGTATACGACTGTTGTAATCACAAGGTCATATTGTACAACTGAAGAAGACCTAGACAGAAAACAGTGAAAAGATACACAAAAAAATCCAAATAGCACACTCAACTGTGATGTAAACTATAATATTTTTAGCACACACAGCCATGGTTCGAATCCTGGGAGTGGTAGTAAGCTATATGCATGATCATACCCCTCAACTGTACAGATTTTGTCAGAAAGTTCTAATTGGCTTAATTTTCCTGCCTGTCAGCCTGTCCCCTTGGCAAATCAGTGGGATGATCCCAGAAGTTTAGGTAACAAATAATGACATACAACTGATTGTCAGACATCATAACCATCAGAAATATATCTATAAGAACAAACCTGTCACTCTAGCAACTCACCAAAATGTTATGAGAGTAATATGCAAATTATGTCCCATCTCTAGCCCCATGCTGTGAAACTATGACCAGAGTGTGTGCAGTAACAGAGTGAGACATATGTGCATAATAATAATGTGGAATCTGGTAATATGTATGGCAACATTCAGGTAGTGTTAACAAACATTCCCTCCACAGGTCTGTCAGATAAGAAAATTGTGCCTGGAAATAAAAGATTGAAATCCTGGACTGGTACTGTTTAGTCTGGTATTGTATGGCATTGTTAGTGTTGCAGTTTCTCTGAATAATAATGTATTACTCATCACAGTCACCCACACTGTGCTACATAATAAAACTGTCTAGGAATCCCTGTATAAGACTGTTGTAATTACAAGCTCAGATTCTAAAACCATGGGAGACTTATAGACAGAAAGTGAAGAGATACACAGCAATATCCAAATAGTACACTCAACTGTGATGTACACTGTTTTATTTTTAGCAGACACAGCCATGGTTCGAATCCTGGGAGTGGTAGTAAGCTATATGCAGAATCATACCCCTCAACTGTACAGATTTGTTTAGAATGTCCAGATAATTGGCCCATATGTGTTGCCTGTTACCCTTGTACCCCTGGCAAATCAGTGTGTTGATCTCTGAAATTTAGGCAGCTTTTACTGACATATAACTGACTGTCAGACCTGCAAATATTCAGAAAATGTATATAAAAACAAACCTGACATTGTAGCAACTCACCAAAGGTTTATGAGGGCAATTGTCAAAATATGTCCCAGTTCCACCTGCATGTTGTCAAGCCTTGACCAGACTGTGTGCAATAAGAGATTGAGAGGTATGTGCATAACATCAACCTGGAATCTGGGAATATGCGTAGAAACAGTCATCTAGTGTTATCAAACAATACCTCCACAGGTACACTAGGTAAGTGGTGTATACTGCAGGTAAAATACAGTTCACATATATAGTTGTCTACAAAAATACCACTGTCCAAACTAAGGCCATAGGGATGTGTAATAATACCTGTAAGGTACAGATTACAGAAGTGACTAAGAAAGTACTGAGAACTACAGGGATATACAAGTTGTTAATTGACATCTCCCCCCCACCATATCTGAAACGATAATCTAAACACACAACTCAATGGGTATGTGTACAATTAAATCTACTGTTGGGACATATGTCCTACTTGATACATATTGAAATGTGTTTCTATGCATGTGCCATGTTGAAATACTCCTACATTGGTGGCATGCTGCCATCAATGTAACCTGCATGCTGTTGTAATGGCCACTGTGGTTCCATATATGCATGTGTTCTGTTTGCTATGCAACTGTTCCATATCTAGTGTTTTGGGTTAATGGGAATATCTATGCATGCTGTTTTACCTAATCCTGGAATGTGTTGACTATTACTAACCCACATATGTTTTAAAATTGCAATACCATAGCATGCTTGGGAAGGCCGGTCCCAGCGGACCCACCTCTCCCACCTCATCTGGCAGTGGCACTAGGCACCAGCACGTCTGGGGCCCACCCCAGGACCTCCTTGTTTGCTGGTCCTGCACCACCTTCGAGTGGAACTATCTCAGAGGATGGGGCTTGCCCCCTCCTGGGAGTGGGTGTGGACAGGAAACCGTCACCCATCATCAGGTCAGAGGTCTGGTGCATAGCGAGCTATGCATGGAGTTTGGAGATCAGCAACGTCAGCATGAGGGCCGCTTGGCACATTTAGAGGATAAGCCTGCCCATCCTACCCAGCCCTCAGCACAGCCACCTTTGGGGCCATGAAGGTGCAGTGGTGACTGCCCATGGGAGGGGACCTCAGTCCCACTGTTTCCATTTGGGGGCTCATGGGCTTCCGACTTCCAAACACCCCTCTCCATCTAAGGAGTTTACCCCCCACTTATGTCATATACCACACCTGTGTGCTGTGTTGTCGATCTTGTCTGTTATCCTACCCAAAATACCTCCCCAAATATACCTACTATCCTTCCCCAACATCCTACTCTTACCCTAAAAAAAAGAAAAAAAGGCAATCTGCTCCCAAAAAAAGATCTTGCTCCATACATAACTGTCCATTTGACATACATGTCCACTGGACACATGCAATCTGGTCTAATTGGCTTCACAACATATTATTGTTGTCCTCACCCCTCTCTCAGGACATCCCTAGCTATTTTCCCTACTGTCTTTACCTCTTTGTGCTCCTTTTTCACCACTTTCCTATCACCCCCTTTTCTTTTCTTTTAAAGAAATTAACATGGGAGTAAGTGGGAGTAAGCACTTTTAAGCAGCAGTAAGTAGGTGTAATCCTGTTTGTGTGGGGGTAAGCAATGCCTACACAGGAGAAGCAATTTCGAGGCTGAGTGTAAGAATATTTAATCAAAAGTTAGCATTGCATACCATCATGCAAACCCATGCAAACCCACTTACAACTGCTTAAAAGTGCCTTAATTACTCTGTATCTAACAGCTCTTGTTCTGCCATGCAACAAAATAATCAGCCTTATTAAAATTTGAACCCAGGACTACGGTGATTTACCACTAAGCCATGTCAAATATAAACAGCGCTGATGTTTTTTCAAACATATCATCCAGCACAGTCATTCAACAGTAGAGGAAATGTATCTATATATATATATATATATATATATATATATATATATATATATATATATATATATATATATATGTATGTATACACACACACACACACACACATATATATATATATATATATATATATATATATATATATAGATATACATAAAAGAACACAACAAATACATATATGACCAAAGGCACCATTAATGGGGGTGTGGGGGCCCAATTTAAGTACCTCTTGCAATTATTGATATCATCTCCTCCTCCACAGCCAAACAGATCTGCCTTACAACACAACACCGACACTTGCAAGTCTCATACCCAGGACCCTACACAACATAGCCACAAGAAGTTAACAGTAATCCATCTCACCTGTACTATGTCAGGATAGTATCAATAAGATCTGATGCAGAACAGTCTGTCTACCATAGGGAATGTACAATGTGGAAGCAGTAAACATTCCAATGATACATATACACACACACACACACACATATATGCAGATACACACACACACACACACACACACACACACACACATATATATATATATATATATATATATATATATATATATATATATATATATATATGGGTCTAGGTTATAACGTCGACAGATGGGAAGACCGACAGCGAAATCACCGACGTGAGAAGATCGACGGATGAAACACCGACGCGGAGAACACCGAGATGGGGAAAGGATGTGTAAGTATGCGGTAGTGACGGACGTTAGGGTGCGAGTAAGGTAAGTGTGCGATGTTGGCGGTCTGTAGGGGTAGGGGTGGGTTAAGTGAGTTAGCGTTAGGGCGCGAGTTAGGAAAGGGTGCAGTAGTGACTTTGTTTGGGTTAGGGCGGTTAAGTGAGTTAGGGTTAGCGAGTTAGGTAAGTGCAGTAGTGAATGTTTTGGGTTAGGGGTTAAGTGAGTTAGGGTTAGGGCGAGTTAGGTAAGGGTGCAGTAGTGACTTTGTTTGGGTTAGGGGCGGTTAAGTGAGTTAGGGTCAGGAGCGGGTTAGGTTAGTGTGCGATAGTGACGGACCTTAGGGTTAGGGTTTCGGTTAGGGTAGTGGATAGTTGTGTATGTAAGGTTTAGTGTTTGTTTGTTAGGATTTAGGTGTGCTTGTGTTGTGTGTGTGGTTTTTGGTCAGGGAATTTGTTTTGTTTATTGGTTGTTGTGATGATGTGTTGAGTGTGTGTGGTGTCATGTTTGTGAGCTGTCGATGATGTGGTGTCGGTGATGTTGTTGTCGATGTTGTGTGCTGTCGGTGTTATAACCTAGAACCATATATATATATATATATATATATATATGTATATACACATACGCACACATATACATATATTACTAAGTATAGATACATATAGGAAGATACATATTTAGAGGGTGCACAGCATATTGAACTGCCAGTATTACTACAGTTGCCACCTTTTAAAATGGACAGTGTTTGATTCTCTCATACAAAAGACAATTATTGCATGAAACATATACCCACAGAGAAGTCAAAGGATATGACACCACACACAGGTTTGCATACATAAGAAATGTTTATTTGTGTACTATTTCAGTTGTATATACCATTTCATATAGCTGTTAGGTGTATGCAACTCTCAAGCAAATCATATTATACAGTAATCTGAAAGCATAACGTATGCCAAGTAGTACAACAATAAAGAAACACTGGCCCAGAAGATAAGAGTAAATCAACAATAAGTAATGCAGATGTAGTTCAGCAGCCTCCATTTACACTCTGTACTCAACCCCTAGATGGAAAAGAATTAAGTTGTCACAATGAAGATGTATCTAATACATAACAATGCTCAACTTAAAACATCACTATCACACTGACAAACAGAACTGTCTGTAAGACAGTAAGCACTAGCCCACCAATGTTCCCAAGGTGAAATGTATGAAAATGTACAGCCATATACCTTAAGGTGTCTTTCTCCTGATATCCCTCACATGTTGTAACAGCCTAGTTTATATATGGTGCATATCTCTCACTAATAGAATGACTTTCAAGGGCATATAACAGTGTTGCATACACTGACATCTGGACTGTACAAGGACATACACGGTTTGTCCAGCTGTAGCCCACATATATATGGACCCTACCTCACAATATGTGTGGGGGTCCACAACATCACTGGAATGATGGCAGGAATGCCATCATGACATAATGATAGGCCACTACTTAACAACCTCTTACTGCATGACATATGGACAAAGCCTGTTATATAGGTGGAGGACAGAGGCTGGAACACAGGGCCATATTTTCAATATTGTCATACACTGAGAAAGTTGCTGGTGTTACAGGATTGGTTGCAACATACACTTATTCAGGAATATGAAGTCAGAAACACAAATGGGTGTAGCCATGTACAGATAGCACTCAACAGACAGAATGCTAGTGATATATCTGAGACAAGACCTGTGTGGTGAACAGACAAAACATAACAGCCAAGCCTATGACCATCATCTGGATAGGCCCACAGTTGAGAGCTACGCAGACAGACTGCATTACATGATAAACTAGTATGTACACACAAAACATGTAAAACTAGCAGTATACAATGCATATAGCAACACTACTCAAACTGTCTCTAGGTCTAGAACCTTAAACAAATATGTAGTTGACTTGTGTCTGCAAGTCCTGTTGTAAGAGGTTTTTCTACCTGCTGTCTGTAACACTGCTGCCCACACAAAGGAAGGATGTCCTCCTCCTTTGAGAGATGCATTTATATAGACAAACTGGAAGCAAAGCTCTCTTCACCCAAGACTGGACTAGAGAGTCAAGAGGAGAAGGTAAACACTTGCACCACACTACACTCATCACATAGTCCCTCAAAACCTGCACCACCAAAATACACACATAGAAACACAAAACACAGACTTACATTTGCAGAGGCTCTCAAAAAAATCTACCCAAGCAACAGGGACCTCCAAAGCAGACGTGCAAGCAACTTCCACCCCCAACACAACCCAAATGACACATAACCCACAAATTCAGTGTGCCACTGAACCACAGCCCATAAGTCATAAGAACGTACCCAACACATTAGTCATAGGTGACTCTATAGTCAGGCACACTGGTGTTCCACTCACCAGGAAAAACAAGGAGAAAGTTATTGTCAGCTGCCTGTCAGGTGCCGGGATCCGGGACATAACACATGCACTCAGGTCACTCCACAACAACTATAAATATGACTCTGTCATTGTCCATGTTGGTGTGAATGGCCTGAGATGTACCTCCCTGGACTACATGAAAAGAGACATGAAGGAGCTGGCTGATCTTATAGCCCAGGCAGGTATGACCCTAGCACTGAGTAGCATCTTGCTATCACCCAGAATGATACCACAGTACAAGGACAAAATGACTGACTTCAACAATTGGCTAAGCTTCTGGTGTCATTCTAAGGGGATCCAGTATCTGTCTGCCTGGGATGACATGATCGACAAACAATGATACTTTTCCAGAGATGACCTGCACCTGTCACCCTTGGGATTCT
The DNA here is from genome assembly GCF_019279795.1 of Protopterus annectens. Classification (NCBI taxonomy): domain Eukaryota; kingdom Metazoa; phylum Chordata; order Ceratodontiformes; family Protopteridae; genus Protopterus; species Protopterus annectens. Next base: position 1,060,881,612 of record NC_056729.1, read on the forward strand.
GGGTACTGGCTAAGGCTCTTGCCACCTGTATAGTGCTTTTTTAGGCAAGATTCAAATGACACATTCACCACCGTAACAGGTACAAGCAAGCACAATCTGAGGGTAATGCTACTTAAAGGTTAAACTTTTTCTGGCTCCGCCAAGTCTGCTCTTCAAATTTTCCCTTAAGGAAGCTCTACTCTTAGTATAACCAGACTACTCACTGTATTATAAGCCTAGCACTTGTTCTCAATACTTCTCTAATAAGTAAGCACTGTTGTACTAAGTAAAGCACAACATCTACTTACCACCCCTGTGAATATCCACTTCCCTTAAAGGTATACCACTCCCTTATACTGTTCTAGTATGTCGAGTGGTAGATTACTGGCGTCGTCTCCAGTTCTGCTGGTCAATCTGGGTATCTTGAGACAATGCTACAATTGTCTCATGTACACAGACAACCCTCTCCTCCTCCCAACAAACACAAATACATGTGAGAGATGCAACTATATAGCCAAACTGGAGGCTGAACTCTCTCATCTCAGGGCTGGCATGACCAGACAGGAGGAGATGGCAACCATACACACAACAATCCCAGTCCCACATAGACCTACCACAACTGCAAACCAAACACATAAAAACACAAAGACCTACTCGGAGGCTCTAATAAAAAACTTACCAAAACAACAGAGGCTCCCAAAGCAGACATCCAAAAATCCACTACCTCAAAACAAAACACATGCAACACATACTTCAATAAATCAGTGTGTCGACCAATCGCAGCCCTTAAGGCCAAACACCTTGTCTGATACACTAGTAATAGGTGACTCCATAGTCAGACACACTGATGTCCCACTGACCTGGCTGAACAAGGAGAAGGTAACTGTGAGCTGTCTATCGGGAGCTAGGATCCGCCACATAACACACGCACTCAGGTCACTCCAAAGCAAGTACAAATATGACTCCATCATTGTCCATGCTGGTGTGAATGACCTGAGACATACCTCCCTGGGCTACATAAAAAGAGACATAGAGGAACTCTCCGATTATGTAGCCCAGGCTGGTATGACCCTGACCCTGAGCAGCATCTTGCCCTCACCAAGAATGATACCACAATGCAAAGACAAGATGATCAGCTTTAACAATTGGCTCAAGTACTGGTGTCATTCTAAGGGGATCCAATGTCTGTCTGCGTGGGATGATATGTTGGACAAGCCACGCTGCTTCACAAGGGATGGCTTACACCTGTCACCACCGGGCTTCTGGATATTGGCTAAGGCTCTTGCCGCCCCCATAGTGCCTTTTTTAGGCAAGGCTCAAAAGACAAACCCACCTCCTTAGGAAACAAAAATGGAAAAAACTAAGGGTAATGCTGCTCAACGCCAGAAGTCTAAATCTCAAGATGCAGGCACTTGAAGCACTCCTCAGCATGGAGAACATCGACGTCTGTGCAGTAACTGAAACCTGTTTCAAGGCCCCTGAGAGCACCCCAGCACTACCAGGCTATACCTCGTATCATGCTTTTCGGCCCCAAAACCCGGGCCGAACCACAAAGGGAGGGGGAGTGTCCATATTCATAAAGGACACCCACACCTCCAGGTTAGTAGCAACACATGAAGCATCAGAGACCATACAGCTGCAACTAACCATAGGCAAAACTGCTATACAACTGGTAGCATGTTACAGACCACCCTCCCAATCTCAAGGACCCCACTCAGCCTTCCTGAAGACATTGGAGGATATGAATGTATCACAAAATACCATCATAATGGGAGACTTCAACTACCCAAACATAGATTGGGTACATTATTCTAGCCCTAATACCCTAGCCCAAAGGTTCCTGGAATTCATAAATTCAAATGCACTGGAACAACTAGTCACCTCTCCCACTAGGGGAGATAATATACTAGACCTGATCATCACAAACATGGGGACAAAATGCTCCACACCGAAAGTATACCCCTCAGTAGTGAGATCTGACCACAAACTAATCACCCTGGATATACATATCCCACCTCCACCCCCAGCACAAAAGACAACAGTGAAAAACTTCTCAAAAGCAGACTTCACTCTTCTTAAGACTGAGATGGTATCCTTTAAGCCCACTGTGCCAGTGGATACCACATCCCACAATGCCGAATCCTTCACAAATGCTTTCTATGGACATCTCCAAGAATGCATGGATCATGCAATCCCAAACAAATTCAAGTCCCTCTCCACCAAATGTAAGCATCCTGTCTGGTGGACCTCAGCCATAAACAAATTGTATAACAAAAGAAGGAAGCTACTGCACGTCAGAGTGAAATCCCATGAAGGGAAGGCATCTCTGATCAACATTAGCAGAAAACTACGTTCTCTCATAAAAACATCCAAGGCAAACTTTGAGAGAAAAATCACTAAGGACACTAAAGATAACCACAAAGCCTTCTTCAGCTATGTTAGAAACCTGGGCGGAAACCCTCAGATATGCTCAGAGTTGGTTCACAACAACAAAAAATACACTGAACCCACAGATATTGCTAACATTCTGGCTGACAGGTTCAGTGCAAATTTCTCCCCTCCTTCACCCCCAAAAGAAGAAATACTTATCCCAGCTGAATGTAATCTCCCAGTCATCTCAGATGTCCAAGTGAGAACCGCCCTAAACAAAGCAAAAAACACAGCATCAATGGGACCTGATGGTATCCCGGGGTGCGTGTTACATGAACTCCAAGAGGAGCTAAACCCACACATAAAAATGCTATTTAACCTTAGCCTTACTTCGGGATATGTACCTGAACACTGGCATACAGCAACAGTGGTCCCACTCCACAAGGGGGGTGCCTCTACAGACCCTGGAAACTACCGCCCCATAAGCTTAACTAGCCTGGTCTGCAAAGCTATGGAAAGAATCATTATGGAACTCATAAACAGAGACATAGGGACAGACACTTGACCCCACCCAGTTCGGCTTTGTAAAGGGCAGATTCTGCCTTTTAAACCTGGTTGACTTTTTCAAAACAGTCACTAGAGCCATTGATGAGGGCAAAGCAGTCCATACAGCATACCTGGACTTGGCTAAGGCCTTCGACACAATACCCCACTCAGGCATCATAGATAAGCTAAACAGCTTAAAAGTAAACCCTTATATCACTAGATGGGTTGCAAACTGGCTAAAGGACAGAACCCATAAAGTTAAAATCGCTGGAGCAATGTCAGACTCAAAGCCAGTCACAAGTGGTGTCCCACAGGGATCTGTCCTGGGACCCCTCTTGTTCAGCATTTATTTCTCAGATGTTAAAGCAAAAATGGGAGGGCTGTGGCTGACAAAGTTCACAGATGACTGCAAACTAGACGCCATAGTCGATACACCAGCAGACACACACATCCTACAAAAAGGCCTCACTGAAACGGACAACTGGTGCCGTAGTCACGGCCTTAAACTAAATGCCAAAAATGTATAGTCATCCCTTTGGAAAAACAAAGTACCCACAAATTATCACATAGACAGCAACCCACTGAGTATGGAAAAAGTAATCAGAGACCTAGGGACCCAAGTAGACAGCGACCTCTCATTTGACACCCACGTTGCCAAAGTGGTTAGAAAAACATTCTACCTTGCACACCTCATCATGAAGGGATTCACATCCAGATCCAAGGATGTCATTGTACCCCTATATTCCTCCCTCATCAGACCCATGATTGAGTACAATGCCCCATTTGGTATGTACCTCGCCCGGCATTTGCAACAGCTGGAGAGACCACAAAAGTACCTCACCAAAAGGATCAAGGGTCTCCAACATATGTCTTATTCTGCCAGACTAAAGAAACTTCAGCTCTATTCAGTAGCATACCGCCTGCTCAGAGGTGATCTCTGCTTGACGTACAAGGCCATGTCCAATCAGGATCTGATGGACATGCTCCACCTCAAAAAATCCAAATCCATTAGGACCACGAGAGCTAAAGACTTAAACCTCGGCACAAGTATGAATAGGACATGCTGGAGGGATAGATTCATAACCCAGAGGCTTCCCATGCTTTGGAACAGGATCCCAGTTCGTATTAGGCAGAGACCCTCACTGACTCTCTTCAAGAGAAATCTTGATGAGTGGATGGGAGATCGTAAGTTTACCCCAGGGGTCACATCTGTGTCACTGCTAGACAGGGGCACAGTAAACTAATTCTATTATATAAGGGGACCTTCATTGTGTCACTACTAGACGGAGGCACAGTATTCTAGATTTATTCTGTACATTTTTGTACCATTTCATGGGGTGGCAAAAGCCGCATCACTATGGCTAGGCTTACAAATGCCCCAGGGCAGATAGCCTAGTACTATACTATGAAACTAAACTATGAAACTATAATTCTAGAAGTCTAAACCTTAAAATGCATTCAATTGAGGCACTCTTTAAAATGGAGAACATCGACATCTGTGCAGTGACAGAGACCTGGTTCAAGGCTCCAGTGAGCACCCCTGCATTACCAAGCTATAATTAATACCACACCTTTCAGCCACCTAACCTGGACTGAAGCACTAAAGGCGGAGGCATGTCCATATCCATTAAGGATATCCAAACCTCCAAGCTAGTTGCTCAGCATAATGCATCCGAGATTATCCAAGTACAACTAACTTTAGGTAAGACAGCAATCCAAATTGTAGCTTGCTACAGATCCCCCA